>NC_045426.1:491221067-491521317 GCF_902635505.1 Sarcophilus harrisii | reverse complement strand
CTTGCATTTTGTTTTCGTTCTCATTTTTTTCCCTTTTTGATTTGATTTTTTCTTGTGCAGCATGATAATTGTGGAGATATATATAGAGGAATTGCACATATTTAACATATTACTTGCCATCTGGGGAGGGAGAAAAAATTTGGAACACAAGGTTTTACAAGAGTGAATGTTGAAAACTTTTTGTATGTATTTTGAAAATAAAAAGCTATTATTTAAAAAAGAAGAAGAAAGAACTTCCTAGTAGCTAGAGCTATCCACAAACTATAACAGAATGTCTCACTGGACAAAGTCCTCATTGCTGGAGGTGTCCACAAGGGGATCAAACTTGGTGGGTCTCGAAAGTCTTTTTGCTGTCTCTGAGATCTTATGATTCTTCATGACATGGAGTGTCAGATCTTTGTCGACCAAGCTGTCCACTGTCTTCAGTGCAGCTGACTTGGGTCCCCACAGCTTCTCGGTTTTCTAAAATACATTTATTCTTCTACTTGATTGCATCTTTGGGTAACATCAAAGAATTTGACTATCTGCCCAGTTGGACTGGAAATGGAGGTGGGGAGAGAAGGGTTCTACTTTCAGGAACTCTCTCAAGTCATAGAGATCTGTATTTGTACCTGGTAAAATTGATGTTGTGGATTCTTTGGCACATAAGTGAGATGTGGTAAGTAGGTGAAATTGTGTATTTAAGAACCACGTTTTCAGCTTTTCCATAATTTTTCTTTCAAAAACATAGGTCCTGCTTCTGTGACCAGCCAATCTCCTGTTCCCTGTAAGCTCTGTATCCTTTGAGAAGAGCAGATGACAAAGTGATCATGGAAATGAAGTATCTATCTCTTTTGGTGTCTAACATTCAACCTCTTAAAATGAGTTGAATCTTTGTAAAACAAAATTTTAAAAACTACCATTTTCTAAAAAGCCATTATTAAGATAAGGAACTCTCTTAGCTCTCTCAAACATTTGTGGTAGGAGCCTATTTTAAAATATGCACATGGGGTAGATGTGTTTAGTGCTTACCATGTATGCAGTGTGCTAGATCCTTTAGACATAGATAATAATTCAAAACAATCCCTGTCCTGAAGGAGCTCCCATTCTGAATGGAAGAGTCGATGTATAAGGGAATGTTCTTTAAGATCAGTGAAAAGGTCCAGAGGTCCAAGAGTCCAGTACATGGCAAGTAGAAAGATCTAAGTCTTCTTAAGGTATATTAGTAGGTCAGATAGCAGTGCCTGGGGTTCTGGAGTGTGTATAGTGACAGGGCAGATAATACAGTCCAGAAGACTTTAGGATGCACTTGTAAAACAGACAATAAGGCCTAGTGGCCATCCTACTCAGTGATTTTAGTGATTGAAGCACTGTGGGTCTCCACATTGTGGCAATGTTTCTAGAAGGATCTGGTCCACTACTGTTGGAGAGGAGGGTTAAAAATACATATGTATTCCTTCACTTTTTGGAACTTCCCTTGACATTCAGATTCATCATCCTGGATCGTCTTTCAGCCTGACATCATCATCAGTGCAAGTCAGGGTAGGTCAGAAGGCACAGTCATCTGTTATAATGTGTGTGAATTTTAAAAGGCAGTTATTAGTAAGGTAAAACGTCTAATGGAATTTTGTCCAGTTAAATTTTAAGAAATGTCTAGATCAATCTGTTTATTTCATTGTGAAATCTTAGTGAGGTTTTTACAGAGCTATCTCATTAGAGTAATAGTAATAGAAGAGATAACAAAGAATATTACTTGATATTAGTGGTATTTGTTAAGCACCTTTTCATCTCTCCAGGTTTCTCTCTGGAAAGTGTTCCATATGTGATGGGAAATCAAGTCTATGACTGAGTGCTGCCCAGCTCCCTGGGTTGGAAAAAAGGCACCACTAATAATACAGAGTGTAGAGGTGTTCAATCCTGTTTAATCTTTATCTAGGCACTGAGGTTGGGTTTTGGTTGTGTAGTTTTAGGAGTTGTCAGAACATTCAGAAGTTAGTCATGTATGATAATAGTTAAGCCTTGGATACCTGAGATTGCTCTTTCAATAGAAAATGAAATAATTACCATTGTTATTTTGAGGTTTTGCCCAAAGAATTGAATCAGATGTGGTTATGTATTTGTTCTGTTGGCTCTGGTTCAGATCAAATTGTTAAACCTACTGCTTTTAAAATCTAGGTTATCTCTGGACTCTTCAAGTAAAACTTCAGCCTGTAGTAAATCTCTTACTTGATAAAGGAAGACTGATGGACTTTCTTCTCCAGAGAAGAGACTGCAAGATGGTCATTTTGTCTGTGTGTTCACAGAGTAAGTTTGTGTTTGCTAATTTCTTTTAAATCTTTAAATTGAAGAATGTACTCCTGCCTACTGTGTAGAAGGAATTGTGTTATGCAGCAGTAGGTGTACATTAGAATTTCTATTTCTGTGCATATGACATCTGTATAAATAGAAATTAATATTATTAAGTACATTGGAGAGTCAGATAGATTGACATAAGATATTCAAGGATAGGAAAATAATTTGTCTTAGGAGTTTCAAAAGCCAGCAATATGGAGAGTAGACTGTTTTGCACATGGCAAACAACCTGAATAAATGCCAGAGGCTGTAGGCTAAGATGAGGTTGGGGAACAAGAGCAAATAGTTCTATTTCTTAACACAGACAAGGAAAACTAGTCAGAATATAAGAAGGGCCTGCAGGTGATAGGGAATCCTTATAAGGGAGTAGAAAAATTGGAAAAGATGATCAATTCAGATTTGAATATGGGGTGTGTAAGATGTTGGCAGGACATCCATTAGTATTCATTCTTTTTTTCCCAAAACTGAGGTTTCAACTACCTGCTATGTCTACTTGATTGGGTCATATTTTTGTTGCTCGTCAACTCTTGACGGTAAAGGAACAGAAGAGACTCCACGTGTTTCTTGGTTTTAGAGTAGTTAATAAGGGACTAATTAATTAGTATGGTTCCAAAATCAGAAGAATAGAAGAAACCTGAATCTGGGCATCTGCTTATAATGAATATTGTTTTTTACTCAGCTCTAAAGCAGCATGACTATTTTTAAGGCATCTTGAATGAAGATAAATATATTTAGTAGAGCCACTCCTGGTATATGATTGAATAGATTTTATTGGAGAATTTTCTTTCATTTTTATATTTTAGCTATTCACGCTTTGTCATGAGAGGATTAAGGAATTTAAAAATATATCATGAGTGTGGCTAGTCTCTTAAGAGTAGATTTTTATTTGTTTAGTTTATAGAATTTGCATTCTGAAGAATATTTTTATCTGTGCATGAATGTTGCATCTCTTTTAGTGTTAAGCGAATCAGACAGAGGAACATTACCTGTGATTGCTACTGTTTTTGATAAACTCAATCATGAATATAAAAAGTACTTGGAAGCTGAGCAGAATTATACAATGGTAAGTTATTTATACCATGGTGAAGAGACTTCCTCTATTAAATATGGCTGTGGCTAATTTAAATAAAATTCACATGAATTAATCCTTTAAAAATATAATATGTAATCAAATTTAATGAAAAGCATACAATTATATTGACTTTTCTTATGTGAATCTTACAATTGGATATTGGACTACATGCCAAATTACTTTATATAAAAATATTTGATTCTATAAAGTCATTTCTAAACCAAAGGAGAAAACTACTATTCATAACAATAAATTGGGAAGGCTGAAACACCCAAGTATTGAAATTAGTTCAGTTCATTTTATTTTAGATACATTTATAATTTTATGTATATCATCTTCCACCAAATAAAAGCTATAACTAAAACTAAACTATTATTCTTGTCAAACCGGAGAGTTATGAGCCTGGTGTATCTGAAATATTGAAGTGGATCTCATTTTATTTAGTGACCTCTCTACTTCTAGATGAACATTTGATAAATTAGAAAGTAAATGACCACATTTCCCCTCACTCTTATTCTCAGTTGATAATCAAAATAAAGGATCTGCCATAAAATTTAATAACTTTTATGAGCAATAATAGCTGAAGGATATCTCTTTCCAGTTACTTGTTAATTTAAGAGAAACATCCTAACAAATTTACTTCAATAGCACAATTTATATGGGGCATTTTTTTATATCAGCTTTCACTGATGGTCCTCCATCAGCTCTAAAGTTCTGTCTTTGTAGAAATTGAGTTTGTTATGTGTATATTTTTATCTTTTGTATTTTTAAGGTAAATATTCTCTTATTTAACCCTTTTAAAATACAACTTTATAGAAGTTTACTTTCTGTGTAGACAGAATTATTTGCTGTAAAGACTACTCATTTATAAAGTACTTCAAAGAATATAACAATCCTTTGGGATTAATAATCCAAGTGTCCCATCCCCTTTTACAGTGAAGAAATTAAGGCACAGAGAGGTTAAATAAGTCGCTTACAAAGTCACATGAAATTAGACAGTATCAGAGAGCACACGGGGAAAGGACTAGTAGGAACCCACAGGGGGCGCCAGAAGGCCAGTGCAGAAGGTTCCTCCTCCCACTCCCCCCCTTGCATAAAAGGCCTATGACACCAGGGTGTGATGAAGTCTCTGTGATCCAGAAAAATCAGCCCAGGGATTGAGGGCCACAATGTCTTGTTTCTTATGGTCATTAAAGACAAAAACAGGGTGTCGTTTGAAGGTGGTTTCTGTGTTTCTTCACACAGCTTATATCAGGCTCCCTGTTTTTGGTCACAGAAATCTTAGCCTATTGAGGGAATAAATTTATTCTTCCTACAGGAGATGTTAAAGAAATCCTGGAAAGCTTTATTATGGTATAACTGACCCTCACAAAAGGTTTTTTCTCTGAGGTGAATTTAGATCTATCCCATATGTTTTTTTTGTTTTTGTTTTTTTTTAAATCATACCTTTCTATTGTTTTATTTTCCCTCCTTCATATGTCCTCCAAAAGACTGGAAACCTTTTAAGTTTCTTTTACTTTTTTTTTTTTTTTTTTTTTTTTTTTTTTTTTGCTCTATATCCACGCTTTTTTTTTTTTTTAACTAAAGCTTTTTATTTTCAAAACGTATGCATGGATAAATTTTCAACATTAACCCTTGCAAAATCTTGTGTTCCAGTTCCCCTCCTTTCCCTCCAACCCTCTCCCCTAGATAGCAAGTAATCCAATACCATATGATCTTGAATGGTTGTTCCAGTTTCTCCTTTTTAAAAAACAATACAATTATTTCTTTACAAAAATTTATCTTTTCTTTCTCCCACCACCCCCATGTCCATTGGAAAATGGAAAAAACTCTTGTAATACACAGTAGTAATAGTTAAGCAAAACAAGTCCCTGCATTTGCCATGTCCAAAAAATATCTCATTATGCACCAAGTCAGTCACCTCTCTATCAAGAGGTAGGATCCATTTTCCAAGTCCTGACATGTATATCCTTTGGGGAAAGAACTGTTTTTTCTCTCTCCCCATTGCTTAGCACAATGCCTAGCACATAGTATTGTGCTTATTGACTAACCAACCCTTTCTAATTAGCCATTTGTCTAGTACTATGGGCTAAGCTTTCTTTTTTGGTTTCAGAGCTAGCTTGTATCTTCCACCAACTTTCCTCTTCTTGTGGCCATTAAGACTCAAGTCTACAGAGCCAAAACGGCCCTTGGGTCTAATTGACAGGAGAAAAGACTAGTACACTAGATTGGGATAGACCTTGATGCTCTTCACTTTTAACATTGACTTAATGTCCATAAGTGATGTAGGTCAGCTATTCATCTGCAAAATGAGTAGATCAGAATAGATACCTATAAGATCTCTTCTTTCTATGATAATTTATGATCACCTTTCCAGCTGGATTTGATGGCCATCCTCCACAAAGCTTTCAGGTGTCCAGTCACTATTGAATGGACCTTCCACTGTCCCCACAGTATTTTTATGATAGTCCTCACCATATTGTGAGTGACTTTGTTGAGGGCAAGAATGCTTATCTACACTCTGGGCTTAAGGAGATGCTGCTAGTATTGCTTTACACCTTCACCCAGCTACACAGATCTAGAGCTGGAAGGGACCTTAGCAGTCAACTACTTAAACCTTCTCATGATGAGAAAGCAGCGTCAGGGAGGCTCCATGATACACAGAGCCAGCAAGTATTGACTGGAAGGAAGATGCAAGGCCGTTGGGGCTTGAGCTTATGGGTAAGATCTCTTGCTCTAAAAGCTGGTTATCAACTGTTCTTTTCCGTCTAATCTAGGTGGTGGAAACGGGGCAAAGCCGCAGCAATCCCCTTCTCAAAAGACCTGTTAGGACCCAAGCTGTCATTGATCAGTCTGATATGTACACTCATGTTCTATCAGTATTCACAGAGAAGAAGGTTGGTAAATAAAATGTTTCATTTAGTTTATCCTTTGTTCAGGAAATAATATTCTAGAAAATAAAAAAATTCAAGAAAGCTAAATTGCTTTTATTATTGCTTATATATTGCTTTATATTATTAATAACATAATAAAAATAACTTGGTGCTATAACTGTTTCTAATACCTTGACTTAAATTCTCAGAGAAACTAGAATGGTTTCCCTATACAGGGTGATTTATCAGGACCCATGTCCTGATAAAGTGATTCCCAGACAAAAGAGTCCCCCTATATTATCTATTCTTTGAAGGCTAAGTGGAATAGAGCCAGGGGGTCATGATCAATATAACCTTCAATAGCAAAACCAGATTGGAATTGATGGAGCCCAAGGAACAACTTCCTTATTGTGATCCAGACCTGTAATTTTATAGGTCTCCCTTTGTTCTGTTAACATGAAATCCATTCTAGTAAAAATATTTTTATTAATTTAATTATTTATTTTTCCTTTACAGGAGATACCTCATAAGTTTGTGATAGCAGTCCTAATGGAATATATTCGCTCTCTTAACCAGTTTCAGATCCCTGTTCAGGTATTTTTAACTATTTACTTTAACATTTAACATACTTTAACATAAAACTAACTTTAACATTTAAAATTAAAAGTGTCCAACAAACATGTCTCTGGGATGCTAAGATCACTTTTAAGGCCCCTGGCATGGCCTAGCGCCCCCAGAATGACGGCACCTACCCTAACCTACCTCTCTTCCTCAGCATTACCTACATGAACTTGTTATCAAGACTCTGGTTCAGCACAACCTCTTCTACATGCTTCATCAGTTCCTGCAGTACCATGTCCTCAGTGACTCAAAGCCTTTGGTAGGTGTCAGTAAACACAATGACATAATGTGAGCTTTGGATTTCAAGTATTTCTTAGTCACATTTGTTTTTCTCTTTGAAGTTTTAAATTATCTGGAAAACTTTCTTCCAGGCCTGTCTGTTGCTGTCCCTAGAAAGTATTTATCCCCCTGCTCATCAATTGTCTCTGGACATGCTGAAGGTAAAGGGTGATTAATAAATATACTCTTGAAATTTCTGGCCAGGAATTAAGATCTGTTGTTTGCATTTCTGCCACCTCTTCTCTTTTCTCTTTTCAGAGGCTTTCCACAGCTAATGATGAAATAGTAGAAGTTCTTCTTTCTAAGCACCAAGTGTTAGCTGCCCTAAGATTTATCCGAGGCATTGGGGGACATGACAACATCTCTGCTCGAAAATTTCTGGATGCTGCAAAACAAACTGAAGATAATATGCTTTTCTATACTATATTCCGCTTTTTTGAACAACGAAATCAACGTTTACGAGGGAACCCAAATTTCACACCAGGTAACCAAGTGTCTTTGGTAACTCTTGTTAGCTATTTGAGAAGTTTCAAAAAAAAAAAAAAAAAAAAAAGATGACCTTGAAAATTAGTTCCCAAGTTTTAGTCTCATTCTCTTATGAGAATAGTCTCCATCTAAAAATCTATCCAAGACCTAGCCAGTGGTTCACAAACAAAAAAAAAAAATTCTATTCTAATAAAGACCTTATGGAATCAGTTACAAAAATTGAATTGAATGGTGGAGGGTTTTTTTTTATGACACCTAGATATAAACAACTTCATGAAAATTATTTAGCAGTTTCAGAATACTTTTTCAGAATCTTAGTTTTTGCCTAAGTTCACAGGTTTGTCAGACAAAAGCAGAAAGTTAAAAGCAAGTGTGCTTTTTGTGATGGTGACAGATTAGTCTTGCATTTCTCCTTTCCTCTTCAAGTGGAAAAGAAAGGTTCTTTCTTGTCGTCTAATTGTTTCCCTTTACTGACAGATGGTTTTTATACCAAGTAGTTGTGAAGTTACATTAAATATACTAGAGTCTTGTAGAGAAAAGGAAGTTCAAAGCTTAAGAAAAATATAGCATTTTATTAAAGAAGATAAGTTAAAACCCCTCATACATAGGTACCAACTGCAAGTGTTTGCTGTAGTTTCATTTCCCCTCCCCCCCCCAATCTATTTTTAATCTGAAGTTCCTCTGAATAGTGATCTAAACAGTCTTTATTTTATTTTCCTTTACAGGAGAACACTGTGATGAACATGTTGCTTTTTTCAAACAGGTTTTTGGAGACCAAGCTCTAATGAAGCCTACAACTTTTTGAAGTCATTTGCTAGTTTTTACAAAAATTGAACAAAGTTAATTTATTGCATTAATAAAGCTCTTTGAACTACAAAATGTTAGAAAGTATGTGTGTGTATATATGTATATATGTGTATGTGTATATGAAAACTTACACTGGCACATACATGCATATATACATGATATTCTGTAAAGTTACTAAAAATATGGTGCAGAACCTGTATGAATGGGTATTTCCCCTAAAAGTAGAGGGAGAAAAAATTGCATTGATTTGTTTTTTTTTTTTTCTTTACCAAAAAAAAAAAAAAAAAAAAGTGGCAGTGAGCAGTCTATTCTCATACCCACCAATATTGGCCATCACTTTTGGCTTTCTGAGATAATAGATTTATTTCTTCTAGCTTCTCCAAAATGTCTCAGTGTCCTCTTGATGCATTCAGATTTAGTAATGTTTTTTCGCACAAGTCTAAGCTGAACATTCCTGAGTTTTTTAAAAACCATGTCTGAAGCTGGTGGTGTTCTTTGATGTCCAGTGCACAAGTTAATAGTGCCAACCCCACCATTCCCAGGACAACCAGACTGTCCCACCCTAAACCACATGACTTTTCAGCTCCCCTAGAGGACTAGAAGTTGAGGAGTCGTTCTCGTTCAGTGCCCCTGTTTCGTTCTTGAGCAGCACGGCTTTTAGCTTTATTCACTGATGGCCCTAAAGGAGGAGGAAAATAATTACTGGTTTTTTCTCCACAGTACTGTCATCTGAGGCTGTTTCTTACCAGAACCACTTTAATAATATAAGAATAATAGGTGCTATTATCCCATTTAACAGATGAGGAAAGTAAAACCAAAAAGAGGTAAAGTGACTTGTCCAGGAGCACAGTTATTAAGTGTTTTGAAGGCAAATTTGAACTTAGGTCTGCCCGAGTGTAGGCTAGGTGTCCTCCTCTGTATGACAGGTATTGTATTCTGAGATGACCAGTTTCATCCCTTGTTCTCCCTGTTCACTAGGCAGTTAAACATAACTACATAGAAGATGAAGGGCATGTCAGCTCCATTTCAGTCTTTAAGAAAATGCCATCAAGTAAAGCTAGTAATCTATCTTTCACTTTGCTCAGGCTAGTTCACACGTGGAATTGGTCCAAACTCAGATGACTCTCACTAGGGAAACAACTGACTCAGTTTAAGCCCCTGTACCTAAAAACAGTTAAATGCAGGGCTGGGAATCTACTTTACCATTTTTATTCTCATTCCCAAAAAATTAGAGGGAAAAAAAAGTGGGGAGGGAGGGTGAGAAACTAAATGTCATTATAGGATTCAACATTATAAATGATCTGGCAGCATATTTATTTTTACCCAGTCCTTTACTCAATAACATTAAATGTTTGTTTAGTAGAGACTAGTTGGTATTAAGTCACATTTAACCAGAATTTGATAAATGCCTCATATAGGATTCCTTCTTCGCAGAGGACCAGTTAGTATTAGGAAAATTAATAGAAATTTCTGCTTTAAGATCACATAATCACTGGGGTCAGCACTTTAACAAGTAACAGTTGTGGCAACAAATCCTTCATGTAATAATGAGAATTCCTTAGAATGAATACTCAAAGTCAAAAGTCACTAGTAAAAAGTTTGAATAAATTCTTAAATGCTTCTGTAGCATCATGTCCTTCCAATTTTATACCCATAAAAACAACTTAATAATCCTTACCTATATAACTAAGTAATACTGGGAGGAATATTAAGCCATGGGTGGCACCCAACAAGACCATAGCCAAATACATCCGAAAGTAAAATATCTGGAAAATTTGAGATCTGGCAAAGGCCAAGACCACAATCCCTCCAAATTTTGTTAGTGTAATTCCACTGAAAACCTAAGAGGAAATAGAGAAACATTAGAAGAAATTTATATTACATCAGTGTAAACAATTAAGTACTCTTTCTCCAACCACTGATAATCTCAACTCTTAAATCCCAACTACCCTCAGTCCAAACTACTAAGTAATATTTGTTATAGGCTGAAGACAAATACTGATTTATTTACTATATGACTGGCATTAGTACATTTAACGAGCACTAGAATAGATGGCAACATGACAAGAATTGAAAGTCATGAGAAACATCAAATTGATGAGGCACAATTTATATTGGGTATACAAAGAACAGTCTTTAGTAAAACCAAAAACAAAATCTAATGCTTTGTACTTAGGGGGTGCAGAAGAAAATAGCATGCGATACAATAATACAAATCATAATAAAGTACACAGTGTCAGAATAGTAAAAAGAATCAAGAAAGGAGAGACCACTTAAAGATGGTGGAAGAATTCAGGGAATATTTTATGGAGAAAGGGACATCATATGAAATCTTTCCTTCCTCCAACTCAGTGGGCAGTGATACAAAGGTGACCATCCAAGCATGAAAAATGGTATTCACAACACAAAGGCATTTAGATGGGGAAAGGCAAAATGAAAACCACCACCACATTGGATTGGCTGGGTTTTGAATGTGTTAAAGAGAGATGCAGAAAGAATGAAAAAGTAGGCCCATGAGATAGACATAAACCTATACGGAATCTTAAGAGATTGTCTGTTCTCTAACCTCAACATTTTATAGCTGAGGAAAACTGAAGGCCAGAGATAACTGTGATTTGCCCAAGATCACACAAGGTATTTAAATAGCAGGGATGGAATTTGAATCAAAATCCAATGACTTAGATTGTGGCCTGACCTTCAGTGCCCAGCTAAAGAGGAAGGGTGGGGTGAGAAATGGGAAATCACCTAAAGTTTTAGAGCAGGATGTGTTGCTGACAACAGTGGGGTGCACGGAATGGACAAGACCAACTTGAAGCAGGCAAACCAATCAGAAAGTTATAAAAAGTAATGAACGAGGCAATGGGGTTTGATGAAGAACATGGTACTGAGTCAAAAAGATAAGTTTGGCTCTCCAGGCCACAGGATTTCTCACCTGTTAAGAGAGCTTTTTAAGGACCCTTCTATTTATATTTATGGTCTTGTGCCAGAACTGAGAGCAGTGACAAGTGTTAGAGATGTCACTCTATCCAGTGGCTTTTTCTGTGTAGCATCTGACATCACAGACATCACCCTGCCCCAACTTCTGAGATATTCAGCCTTATACTTTGACCATGCCTCCTCTTTTCTCATCTTCTCTACTTCCTTAAACATGGAAGTTCCAAGGTTCTGTCTAGTCCCTCTTTGCTCTACATTTTCCCCTTGGTGATCACCCTTACACCCATGACTTGGTGTAATGGTTACTTTTATATAACTAACTTCCAAATCAAAAGGGAGTGATCTTTTTGCTGTTTGTTTGAAAATGTCTATTTTATGCTCAAATCAATTATGTTCACATTTTATCCAGACTCTAAATAGAAAATAATTGATCCATCAACAAAATATCTGTTGGGCACTTAAAGAGCTTAGCCCCATCACCTGAAAAATAACTTGTAACTTATATTTTCTAGTCACAGGAGGAATTCCAAAGTTTGAATACTGAATTATGAATTAGTTTTTTTCAGCTATGCTGTGATGTCTTATTAATCATGTTAGACAAAATGAACCATCTACTAACTGTAAATTAGCACTGAAATTTTTATCAATCAAAAAACATTTATTAAAAACAATATGTGCTAGGACTGTGCTATGTATTGTAGATATAAAGAAAGATAAAACCAATCCCTAACTTTAAGGAACACAGAAAGTAACATGTAAATAACTAGGTACAAAACCAAACATATATACACTAAACGTAAGGTAATCTGAGAAGACACTAGCAGGTGCTGTAGTTGCCCTATTTTGTTGAAATTTCAACCAGTTATCCAAAGGGCTAATTAGAATACTTACACAACTGCCCATGTGAGACAGTGCCTCCTCAGCACGTGCTACCCGACTCCCCTTTGTGCTCATAGTAAATGCTCTGGTTATGTGACTACAGAACTCCACAGAGATACCACAACTCTGAAATGAAAAACAACTTTAATGATGAGTAGCTTGAAAATGGACTTATGTACATATATACTTATCCATTCCTCAAACTGAAGCTGAATGAGGTTTCCAGAGCATTGGGGTGGCAAATTTTTCCTAAGTGTTCCCCTTAACTCTTTTTCTCTTCCTTCTTCTTCATCATCTTTATTTTTCACACTCAAACACGTCACTATATCATCACTACCAGAAATCATATCATTACTTTGGGAAAAATCACCAAGTCCAATTTGGCATTAGATTTGCCTTTGCTAAAAGGCCACTGAAGACTCCACAAGAAAATCACCGAGAGCCACCAAAAATGGTTTACTCTAGGATTAAGCCTATATATATATTTTTTACCAACTACTAGAAGCATAGAAAATGTCTAAAAAAAGTAAAAAAAAAAAAAAAAAAAAAAGTGCTAGTAAAAATGCTTAGGTACTTTTCCCATTCTTTCTTTAATCCATTTCTGAATGATGATGTATTTGCAATATCTTAATCTTATTGTGAGATGGGAAGTGTGGAATGAGTCCTTTCCTAAACCTTATTTTATTTATATTATGTAAGTTGGAACTATTAAGGAAGAATCTCAAATCCCTCCCCTACACTAAACTCTGATTTTCTAAAGAGCATATAAAACTGTCAAGCTAGAACAAACAGGCTAATACATTTATTGTTTTATGCTGAAAGGTTTGACAATGTTAAAAATAATTCATAAATATAGCCACAGAACAGACTGGATGTGTATAACTATTCATCAATTTACTGTGGCTACAAATTAAAACTTCAGCAACACCTTTACAGGGAGAAATAAAAGGAGAAAAAAAAAATCAAGTGGTTCTTTCCAACAACAACTCTATTGGCCAATGCTAATGACGCAATTAATCTTCTATGATTATTATTAACTATTATTAATTATTTATTATGATTAATTATTTATTATTTATTATTATTAATCTTCCCAGAGCTTTCTGCTCTTACCTATTTTAATATTTGTGGATACCAAAGTACAGAGGGACATAAAACTCACCATCACCAAGTTGACCAAGGAAACGGCATTCAGACTGATGCCCCAAAGCCACATAACTCCAAACATATTGACCAAAATCATAGCAATTGTAACACACATGATCACTGAAGACCACAGGTCACAGCCCAGGAGTATTGTAGTCACCAAGAATATTGCTCCCAGGGATACACCAAGGTTAAAGATTGTGTCATCCACGATAGTCAGGTATTGCTCATAGAAGACGTAAAACACACTGTGAAGAAAACATGGAAGTATTTTGTTCAGTCATTCTTGGTTGACTACCTTAAATACTACAAAAGTATAATGAAGAAAAAACTTTACATTTAAATTTTTTTGGCCTTTTTTGATAGATTGTTTTGACATAACCTCCTTATTCCTCTACAAAATACATTTCAGAGGAAGTAAACAAAACATGCTAAAGAGTAACAAGTTCAAGGTTGAAACTTTCTTTTTTTAAGAGGATGATCTGGCATCCATAGAAAAGTTTAAGAGTTATCTAGCAACTAAAGCTTAGTCTTGGGGTCAGCAAGGCCTGAGCTGTCCTGCCACTGACTGAGTCAGTGTGATTCTGGGCAGCCTCTCTGAAACCTGATAGCTCTCCAAGAAGAAGTGACAGAATAGTCACCTATCTGCATAGGAGTAAGAAATTTCCTGCTTAATAAGAGGTTTGCAAACTCCTTTCCCCACACACACCTGAAAAAGCCCCACATCATCATCATCATCATCTTTTTTTTTTTGCTGAGTAAATTGGGGTTAAGTGACTTGCCCAGGGTCACACAGCTAAAGTCCAGATTTGAACTCAGGTCCTCCTGATTTCAGGGCTGATACTCTATCCACTGCACCACCTGGCTGCTCCTCCCAATATTCTTGAAAAAGGCCATCTCTATGATGCTTCTCCTGACACACTACTGTCATTCTGGAGCCCACCTAAAGCACCCTGGCAAATACTGAACTGGTTACCAAAGTTTCCCAAAATGTCATTTTTCCTCCCAAATCACCCACCAGAAATGAGTAATTTAAAGGATGCTAAAGGAGGCTGATCTGTTGTCAGAAAGGAACCCAAGCAAGAAATGTGAGCATAGTTTGCCAGTGAAGGAAGGTCTGTGGCCCATGGGGTAATGGACTGAGGAGCTGAGGGGGGGAGGCTGGTGTTCCTTCTCTGATACAAAGCGGATGACTCTGGGTATCTCACCTCTGGGGGCCTTTGTCTCTTTATCTGCATAACATGGTTAATTCGCTACTTTATGGGGCTGCTGCCCAAATGCATTCTGGAAATCTTAAAGCCCCAGCTACTAGTGCGGTTGTAGGTGAGGAGTTTGGTCACTCCTACCACTACCTCCAAGAGTCATAGGATCGCAGAGTGACCCAAGGCACCCCCTAGACCAAGCCTCTTATTTTATACAGGAGAGGTGAAGCAATTTTCTCATGCAGCATGAGATCTGAACCCAGCTGAGAAACCTGGACAGAGAAGTGCTGTCTGTTTTCCTTGCTGAGAAAGGCCTCCCTTGAGGGATCAAATAAGATCAAACCCAAACAAAACCCAAGGCCCCACCCCTGTATAACACGACACTTTCCCAAACCCCTTCTCCATGCATCATTTTATTGGGTACTTGCAATAACCTTGACCCAGGGGGCAATGAGGTGGCGCAGTGGATAGAGCACTGGCGCTAGAGTCAGGAGGAGCTGAGTTCAAATGTGGTCCCAGATATGACACTTATTAGCTGTGTGACCCTGGCAGGTCACTTAACCCCAATTGCCTTGCAAACTATTAAATAGCCTAGGCCGGGCAGATAAAGTGAATATTAATACACACTTTCCATTTGCCGTTCAAAAGCTGGAACGTGGCAGAACTCCTACTCCTCTGCACTTTGCGGCCTGTCATTCAGACTGAGCAAACTAGTCACAACCCCCACAGCAGACCTTGTAGAGCAACCCTTGCAGACCACCAAGCCCAATCCCTACCCTTCCTCTTCTACAAAAGGGGAAACGGAGACCCCGGAAGGTGCAGGGCCCAACCGTCACGACCCAAGGGCAGCACAACGGTCACCAAAGCCAGGCCCCAGCTCTCCAGCCCACACCATCCCGACACCCCAGGCACAGGGCCCATCCCAAATGGAACATGATTTAAGGAACAGAAAGTGGGGGTGCACGCACACAAGGGTGGGGCACAAGTCCACCCTTACCTGTAGGGGAAGACCCGGTAGTTTTTGTCCTGGAGGCCCATGGTGTCGGTGATATTAGCGGCCACCATCCTTGCTTTTCTCATGGCGTCAATATAGTCAGAGGAAGTATGGAGCACAGTGTGGTAAGTCATAAAGTACGTGGCTCCGATCTCGGTATAATTGTTTTTGAAGTGAACAGCAGCACTATATGATGCATGGCCTCTGGGAGAGAAAGAGCACAGGTCATGTTGGGGGCAGACAAGCATCATTCACTGCATCTTGGACAGAGAACTATCCTGGTCTAAACCTATCTGTATAATGTGGTTAATTCGCTACTTTGTGGGGCTGCTTAGTCACAGACGGTGAATTCTAAGGGACAGAAATCTTATGGAGGGAGAAATAAATGGGGGGTTAAGCATATATTTCTACCACAAACCAGCTTTTCGTTGTTATTATGGGGTTTCACACAAGTGTGTGTATGGGTAAACATATGAGCATTAAAATACTATCTTAGAATCTGGCGCAGCTCATGATATCATTTTTCTGTACCTGCAAAAAACAGTAAAAGGAGAAAAGACCTATCTTTCCTGATAATTTAGAACACACAAATATACATTGTGGGGAGCTAGAGCACACATGGACGTACAGCACATACATATGCATACACACATGCATACTTTGAAAGGCAATATGTAAAAGTGTAAAGTTTTAGCAATGGTTCTCAAACTAACAATAAGCCCTTGTTAAACTTACACTATTAATGACAAAAATGATGATGACAACAATGATGATGATGATAATGATAGTAGTGCAAGGAATTTTACAATTATCTCTTTTCATATGATCTATCAGCTAGGTGCTATTGTTATTCCAAGAATAGTACAGTGAATGCCAGGCATGGAACCACTAAGACTTGAGCTTAAATCCACCATCAGACACATATTATTTATGTGGGCCAGTACAACTCATTTAGCCTCCGTTTGCCTCCGTTTTCTCCTCTGTAAAAATGGGCATAATAATAATAGCATGGGCTTCCCCAAACTGTGTAAGGATAAAATGATATAAGATTTGTAAACCTTATAGCAATAAATAAATGTTGGCTATTATTATTTCTAGACAAACAGGTTTAATTTTAACTTTCTATCTTTTATCTCATCTTCACAGAGAACAGCATAGGAGTGTCAGAGGGAAGAGGAAAACAACCATCACAAAGCTGTCCAGATTAAAATGCTAATATTCTGAATTTTCTATTAAAATCGGAGTAGGAACAGACCAGTGGAGATATCCAAGATTCTTTCAAGAGGCCCATGAGGTCAAACCTAATTTTTTAGTCATACTTAGATTCTTATATTTCTGAGATTGTAATTAATGATAGATACAGCAAAACAAAAGAACTAGTTTTTAAGAGTGTAAAGGAATCTTGAAACAACAACAAAAAAAAAGTTAAGACTCACTGAAAAAGATGAATGGCACTCACCCTTTGCCACATTTAGGATTAGGGTTGTCAGAAAGAAACATAGGCAGAAATTTCATGAAATCTTCACCCTGAGGCCTCCTTTTGCCGTCTGGAGTCAAAGGCCGGCAATGAATACAGGAAGGATCCACAACTAGAACCAAGATGAAATAAAGCAAGGTTTTGCAGGTTTTACAGTAAAACATGTTCATAAACCACATAATCCTCTCTATATAAACACATGTATATAGTGTGTATACACACAAACACACACACACACACACACACACACAAAAAGCATTTATGTAGTTCTTGTTTTTTGTTGTATCCAACCCTTTGTGACCCCATTTGGAATTTTCTTGGCAGAGATACGGGAATGTTTTCCATTTCTTTCTCCAGCTCATTTTACAGATGGGGAAACTAAGGCAAAGAGATTATGGGATTTGCCCAGGGTCACACAGCTAGGAAGTGTATGAGGTTGGATTTGAACTCAGATCTTCTTGACTTCAGGCCAGGAACGCTCTACTCCCTGTACCACCTAGCTGCCTGCTCCTCAAACGTACACAAAAGATACAAATATGTATACACACACACAGTAGGCTGTCATTAGCAGTAACTGTAATTATAGATGGTTTGCTAGGAGAAAACACCAGAGTGAACAGACAGTGCTAGATGCTGCAGAAGGTAGAGCATTAGACCTAATTGGGAAGAGTTCCAATCCTGTCTCAGACAGGAGGTTGTATTGATAGCTGTATGATCCTGGGCAAGCCACTTAACCTCTCTAAATGTGGAAAATAAGAGCACTCCCTCCCACAGTAGTTGTGGAGATCAAATCAAATAGTACCAAAAGGGCTTTGCAAGCCTTACAGCACTATAAAAATGCTTATTATTTGTATCAATAATTCTTTAACCTCTCTAAGCATTAATGGCCATATCTGCAATATTAAGAGGATGGGGTACACAAGTTCTTTCTCTCTCTAAAATGTCCGTAGATTTCTATCTTTCAAAATATGGCCTATCTGCTACTGGAAAAGACCTCTAATGGCAATTTTCAGAATCTCATCTCTAGTGTTTAAAAAAACAAACTATGGGTCTCGAGTAGTGAGTGCTCAATTAGTTAATGAAACAAATATAAAGGGAATGGTGAAAAGAAAACAAAAAGCAATCCAGAGAGAGACTCCCCAAAGCAAAGTAATCACCCGGGCCCTGGATAGTCCTGCCGCCATGAGCCCTGCACTCACTAAGCCTTCAGACTGGACACTGCCCTCTGTGACTTGCCAACTCAGTTCTGGATCCTGCCCTCTGGGGTACCCACATTGTCCTGACTGACCAGTGCCCCTAGGCCCAAGTGGCCCAACCACATGCCACATTACTCCCGTCATGCTCTTGCCCCCTGCTCTGGTGCTCTAGGTAGCTCCTTCAAACCTTCCCTTTCCTTGCCCATTCTAGCTCTAATTAGCAACAGCAACTGGGCCTTTGATTTCCAGGACTTGTAATTCCTACTGGAATAGAGCACTAAATGAGCACAGTCGTTTCCCAATCAGTGCCTGAAATGTAGGGTCTATATTCACACCAACACTTAAGTTATACTGCCGAGGATCATAGAGGATCTGGATCAATAATCTGATCTAAGTAATACCCTCCTAGTTCCAGAAAGAGGAGCCAATTTACCTGTGGGCTGTTCCCCTCTCTGTATCACCTTCCCCACTACAATGTAAGCTCCTTGAAGGTAGGCAGTGTTTCGCTTTTACATCTAGCACTAAACACTTCTCAGAGTGCTTACCATTACACTTAATAAATGCTTATTCATTCATTCATAAGGTCTTAGAGTTAGAGTTAGAGTTAACTTCAAAGTATTTTAGATTAACCTTCCTTATACCACATACAGCTAAGGAAGCAAGTCAAGAGAGATCTGACTTTTCCAAAAATCACACAAAGAGTAAAAGTGGCAGAACCGGGCCCTGACTCCACATTCTCTGAATCCAAAATATGTAACCTCTTGCTAATATAATGCCTCCCAGTAAGGTAAGCAACATTCCAAAGAATAAGGAATTTATATTTCTTATTTCAAAACAATGGGATGAATCAGTAGTTTTTAAAGAGTCTATTTGGCCTATGACATACTGAAGCTGTTTAGCATAGTAGTCAAGAAATAACAGTCCAATTTTAACCCGTGAATACTCAAAATATCTCCAAAGAAATGACACAGGAAACTATAAATGGACAGAAAGCAGTCACTCTAAATTAATTAAGTTTCAATGGGTTATGCAAAACTTTTCACTTAATAAAAAAGCAAAATTTAAAAGATGCTCAAAGAAAAGGGAAGACTTTGAGAGGGTCTTACCTGAAGCATTACAAAACCGTTCTGTCATATTATAAATTCGGCAGCAGGAAGACTGGGGTTTAATCCAGTCAAAATAATCATCAATCCAGGAAGAAGGGGCAAATCCTATCTTTGTGCTATGGGACATAAGACAAATAAATGTGTAGGATGACAACACCAACTCTTTGATATTATTTTAACTTAAAATAAAAATCACTTTTTGTGGCGACTGAGCTAGCCCCTACGACACCCCAGAATCAGCCGGAGTCAGGATAAGCAAAAGTCCTTAGTCTTTAGGGATAGAAGTGAAGGAGTGGAAGTAGGATCTAGGCAATCTCCTTCTTCCTTGTCCACCGGAAAAAGTGACTCTAGCTAGTCTTACTCCACCTTCTAGTCCCCCCCTACAATTCTCTGTATACACCAATCATTGAGCCAGCACAGGATAGTGGGAAGGACCATTTTCCAAGCATATGCGCATAGAGCATTGTCCCATCAGTAATTTGCCGTAAGTACTTGAACCCACCTCAGTGCAACGACTCAAGAGTTTCAGCCCTCTACAACTTTTGGGCTAAATCAACTCCTGAAAGTTCTGGTCCATGACAGCTGAAACTGAGGACACATTTTGCTTTCTAATTACCAAAGCAAATGTAAAAAGAGTTTCAAGTTTGCAGAGACAAAGAGGAATGCAGTACTTACTAATTCTCTAGTTCTGCAGCATTAAAAATTTGCTGCACAAGTGAATTATTGTTACATCCCATTCCACCACACACCATGTTCTGCCCTTCTAAAGAGGTATAGTTATGTCCTTCTTCTAGCACAAAATACACAGGGGGACCTGCATGTAGGTACTGGTTCAGGGACTTGAAATAATCCAATACATAAGAGTCCTTAAAAAAAAAAAAAGATCATACAACAGATTAGAGAAAAGGGAAGGTAAAACTCAGGCAAGAAAAATCATTAAAAGATCATAGTAATGCTACAAAACCATAATTATCAAATTTGATACCAAGAGATGAGATCTAACTGCGCTCCCAAATTTTTTTTGCAGACATAGTGAACTGTGGGTGTGGGGAACACTGCATATATTACACTTTTTTTAAATAGATTGGTTAGCTTTGCTGAACTGTTTCCCATTTTCTATTCTTTATCATAAGGATGACTCTCAGAGAAGGAAAGGGGAAAGGATAAACTGGGAAATATAGGTGATATGAAATAATCTAGAATTTTTTGTTTCCAAGAAGTATCAATAAAAATGTATTTTACAAAAAGAAAATTTTTTCTTTAAGAAAGTCATTAGAAAACTGTTGAATGAATGAATATTCCTTTGGCAAAGATGCTTGAGAAAAATGGGAAGTAAATCTTATCCACATTCAAGTTATATGCAACTCCTTTAAATCCAGCTACAAACTGACAAACTGGTTGTTCATGTTATGATTCTGGCTCTAAAGAAGGCACAGTGAACAATGGGGTAACTCAAGTTTGCAATTTTGCAGAGTAACACCTTTAACATCAGTAAAGATGTATTTATCAGTTGACATTTCCCCTTTACACCTTTATTACCTATATAAATTTTCTTGGTTAATCAAGTCAAATGAAATCAAAATAAAACAAATCTTACATCTGGCATTGAAAGAGACTGATCCAAGCCAATTTCCACTTTGTTGAGAACTGCTATACTGAATGACAGAATACCCACAAATACAGATATCTGGAAGAGAAAAAAGAAGTGGTAAGGACTTGAGGCTTCTGCACAATATCTGCACAATTACAAAAACTTAAAAAAAAAAAAAAAAAAAAAAGATTTGAATCCCTGAAGAACTTGGACTTTTCTACAGGAGTGGCCAACTGGCCCAAAGATTATTGCAATGATGATGCATTTCTGTTTAATGTTCAGGGCAGTCACAAATCCATCACTGTCATCAGACAGGATAGAACTCTAACAATTTATACCTGTGGAAAGCACTAACTAGCTAAGAACTGGAGAGATAGGCTTAACATTAGCCACTTATCTTCCTAAGTGTCCAGTTTCTTACAAGGTACTTTTTCTGATTACCCAGTGACAAGTATCCATTAGAAAAGAGAAAAGGAAAAACAAATTTGCAAAAGGCCACATACCACAATAGGCCACATACCACAATAGGCCGCATCCAGTCTTTCAGCAAAAATGGAGAGAAGGCATTTTTGAAAAACTGAAACAAATAGCTCTCTGATGGCTGGGAATCGGTTCTATCTTCAGCAATTCTGACACAACACAGAATATCCAATTTATTCTTCTGATTGGGTGAAAAGAAAGATGTCATTGTAAGAACATTATCACTGTCACTTAGACAAAGATAGATGAGTATCATCTGCCACAATTAGATACCTTACCTCCTGACGCTTAATGTCCAGGCCTAAAAGACTCACAAAACAAGTAATTTGAAGGAGGAAGTCAATGAAAACAGCCATTCCAGCAAACAGAGAAAAAGTTCGCACAGCTGGCATGGTTGACAAAGCCCCTATCGGATAAAAGGAAAGGAGACTGGTCACTTTTGTCCCACGTGAAGTACCAGCTTTATAATTAATCATTTCTGTGGGACTGTGGGAAAGGAAGCCGACATAGCAATAAGAAAGTTCACCCAAGAAGATGTGCTGGGGGTATGAGAGGTATATGTTACTAAACTCATTGTGCCGATATTTCAATTGAAAGAGGGCTTGTCTTTACTACCTTGTACTAACTCAATTTTATTCCAATATAGTCATAGCAAGAAATATTTTTCAAAACTCAGATTCTATTTGAATGCTCCTACGCCAAGAATGCCACATAAAAATGACTGGGGAAGTTTCATTTACATTCAGGGACTCAGGCAGAAAACTATGGAAGAAACATGTTTAAAGTTTTCCTATTGCTAGAGACTCAGATAATGTTTCAACACAAATTTGATCTGTTTATCTCCCTGTATACTTTCAGTAGCAATGACTGAGAAAGTTTGTTTCAAGGGAGAAAAAAAAGTAGCATAAATATAAACATGTGATCAATGGACTACTTCCTTTATTTTATTTATTTATTTAAGTTCTGAAATGTCTGTATAAGGCTCAATGACGAACACACTTTGTAAATGTAAAAACGCCACAGAAATCTAAGTATGTATTCCAAGTGGAAGAAGGGTATGCTTCATAGACAATATACTTCCCAAAATTCACACTCACGATGTGATGCTTAAATGCAAGAAAAGACAGATAGCAATTCTTTTAAAACATCCCACCTCCACCCCCACTCCAATAAAATATTCTGATCACATTGTAAGTGTTAAAAGGAGGCAAAAAGAAGGGCATTCAGATGTTCATTCGTATACTACACAGGCTCAATGAAAGCAAGTACAGAGTTGTGTGAGGAGTAATTACCTAAGAAGAAGGCTATAGTCTCTGAAAATGATGACAGGAACATGCTCGGAGCCACTTCCCCCAGGATCCTGCCCAGTTGTTTATCTAGTGTTTCCCCCTGAAGGCGTTCATCTCTCTGAAAGATGAAAAAAAGATCTTTTCCATCCAATTGATTATATTTCCTTCCTCTAAAGAGACATGACTGACTTTAAAAAGAATAAAAAAAAATCCTTAATTTTCATTTACAATGAGGATTTAAATCTAAATTTCCTAGTCCCTCTCCAAAGTAGACTATTAATAGTAAATTAATCCAAGGGATTCCTAGTGCTCCTTCCCCCCCATCTGACAAAAGAAACCAAAGCCCAGAAAAAAATGAAACAACCAAAGGTCACAGCACTGATGGGATCTGAGTCCACCACTGAATCCAATCTGGTTTTATTTAATTTCTTCTTGTCCAGATCCTAAGTCCACAGCCCCAAGAGCAAGAACTCTTCTCTCTCTCCTGTGCCCAGGCTGGTACTGACTTTCCTTCTTCAGATCATATAGCCTACATATCTCACATTTAGGTATTATTTTACTTTATTATCAGCTAGGCATATGTAATATGCCTAATTTCAAGAGGGCAAGCAAAGGCTTTTAAGCTAAACATTTATCTTAAGTGTGAGTGCTTAATCAAACCTATGATAATGCATCTTTATACCTCAAGCTTCTTTAACTAGAGATTTAGGGCAAAGGGAACTTGTGGCATATTAGTCACTGGGTAGAAAACAATCTTTGTATTAAAGGTTTATTTTATATGAAGGCAGAGGCAGTATGGTAAATTTAGGTAGGAAAATCTGAAGTCAAGAAGATCTGATTTCAAAACCTACCTCTGACAGTTATGATCTCACTGACCAAGGGAAAGCTATAATTCACATCTGAGCCTTGTTTCTTGTAATAAAATGGGACTATCACCTACAGTTATCTATTTCACATTATATGGAATGAGATGTGTAAAATCCTTGCAAAGTCTAAATTATATTGTTATTACTACTGAACCCTTTCCCTGGTGCTAATGAATCCACACTAGTAATCATTAAAATATCCAGATAGAGTAAATTAAAAGACATATAATGAAAATACAATGTTTCAACTAAGGCATTTTTCTTCTTTTTGATTTGCTTTCAAATAACTTAAAAAATGGAAACAAATGGCAAGATTGGTAAGTATGAGTATACCTGAAAGGTCTGAACTAAAATAAAGATGTTGTCTACTCCAACTGCAAGCACCAAGAACGGGATGACTTCAATGACAATTAAGGTGAGGGGTATTCCAATGTAGCTGAAGAGACCTAGAGAACACACTACTGAACTGAGTACCATCAGGATACCTGCAATTCCCAGGGAGATTTTAGAATCTACCTGAAAACATTAATAAGAAAAATGGTTAGTTTAGATTCTGCTGTCAGACTGGACAACTCTAAGTAAGGAAGATTTCAGTGAAGACACTAGTCCTCTACCAGTGGTAGATGGCAAATATATTTGATCTTCCCTAGTAAGTTATAATTTATATCAGTATAAGCCAGGGTGGTAAAGAGACATGTCTACACATTTCCTAATTTATAAATGCATTCTTCACACATATCCCAATTGAAAAAAAAACAAACCACTAAAATGAAAACAGAGAAGTGATGTGCCAAAAAACTTTGTTCTTTACAAATTTGAAACTAAATTCATCTCTTTTAAATATAAAGATTAATGCATAAGAAATACTTTAGGAATATAAAAAAAAAGTCTCAATAATACTGAAAACTAAAAGAAAACTCAATGATATTACATACCAGGAATCTATGAAAGCTTTTGATGTGTCCTAAGGCGATGGAAATATATAAAAACATGACAGCATAGCTAATTAGAACAGTGACAACATCACCATTACTTTCACGATTTATCTCATCTTCAATACTTCGTTCGGCAGAGAAAGAAATAGTCAGGTTTGGATTTTTGTAGTTTTTTACAAAGCTGATAAATCTAAAAAGTAAATAAAATGCATGTCAGAGAGAAAAACCCAGCAAAGCAAAGACTCTAAGGATTAATGATTTAGAAGTAGGTCATCTACCAAATCAGTTCCGATAGAGCAATAATGAATTGAACCAGCTACACCCAGCAAAAGAACTCTGGGAAATGAGTATGAACCACTACACAGAATTCCTCTATTTCTGTCTGCTTGCATTTCTGATTTCCTTCACAGGGTAATTGTACACTATTTCAAAGTCCAATTTTTTTTGCACAGCAAAATAACTGTATGGACATGTATACATATATTGTATTTAACATATACTTTAACATATTTAACATGTATTGTTCTACCTGCCATCTAGGGGGTGGGGAGAAGAAGGGGGAAAAATGGACAAAGGGTTTTGCAATCGTCAATGCTAAAAAATTACCCATGCATATATCTTGTAAATAAAAAGCTATTAAAAAAAAAAAAAAGTAGGTCATCTAATCTAACCCTTCAATTGACAGATCAAGAATCTTACTATTTTATGGGCCGTAATAAGTAACAGGGCTAAGATTTAAAAACAGATTCTAGGGATTTCAAATCTAGCCCTCTTTCCACTATTTCAACACAATGTCTAAACCTGTTTTCTATACTGGGTTGAGGGTTAAATGAGTTATTTTCAAAACCTGGTCAATTTCTGGTCATTTAAAAAACAAATGTATTCAAAACAAGCTCAATCAGATTGTTCTTAAAAGCTCCCTTTCCCTTCTACAATTTGGTAAAAGATGGAATTTTAAACTCTGCTATGTTGAAAAAAAAAAATTATAAATGATTGTGAAATGGGTCATCATTTTCCAACAAGAATTTAGGCATTTAAGTATAGATTTTTTTCCCCAGTCTACCTACTAGTACCAAATAAGGGAAAAAACATGACCTAAAGTTATCTGGTCACTGACTAAAAAATACTGAGAGTAAAATATCAAACTCATTATCCAAATATAGAAGTTTACTTAAACATCTAAGAAACTTACTCTTTTTCCCAGGCTTGGGCTTTCTGTAGCTTTTCAGTGTTGTTATAGTAATTATTGACAGGAAGGGTAATCACAAGGGCAGTAGCATTATTATAATTTTGATCTGTAAAGGAAAAATACAATAACAATAACTAAATTGAAACCGAGGAGATTCCTAACAAGAGAGCTTATAACCTAATGACATAGCAATAATTCCTCTATAGAAAAAATGGGACAATTTACTATACAAGTCTACAGTTCAGCTTATAATTAAGACTTATCTACCCAAAAGGAACCTAATTCTCATTTAGCAGATAAGTAACTTAAACTATAGGTCAGTCTCTCCTCACCCACACAGACAATGCCCAAGAACCATCATTGGCTGCCTTCCTCTGCAGAGGAAAATCTTGTCAAACCTCTTGTAATTAAACCTCAGGTGCCAAAGATGCTATAACCTTCATTTACCATTGCACCCTGGGCAATCTGTTGTGATGTGCTATCGGAATTAGCAAAGAGAAATTAAAACTATAGTTTCCATATTTAAAAGCCTTGAGTGACATACATATGGCTGAATTTCTTAATTAGCCCAACTTCAGGAAAAAAATAACTTGTTTCAGCACCATACCTTCTTTAAAGAGACTATTGATAATAAAGACTAAACTCATACTTTATCTGGTCTTCTAAATATGTTAAGTTTAAAAATAATTTAATTCATAAAAGGAAAAAAAAATGAGGCAAAATGGACAAAGATGGAAAAATTATAATGAAATTAATATTTATTCAAGTAAACATAAATAACTGCAAACTGTTAATAATAACTCATTAAATGAAAAAGAGGGGTTAGAGGAGAACAAGAGAAAGAGAGACACACACACAAAGACAGAAAGAGAGCAAGAGTGAAAGACAGACAGACAGATAGATAGAGACAGAGAGAAAAGGACTTACCATCATAGCCTCCTAAGACAAGCCAAGGGAAAATAGGCCCACCAAATGTTCCCAAACACGAATCATGAAGCAGACTTGTATCATTCAAAGAGGCAGGAGCCCTGCCAAAAAGATCCAAAAATAATTTTTAACACAGAGAAACACAGAGAAGGATCAGAATGATCCTTAAAATATGGATAATTAGGTGGTCTTCCCAGACTTCACACTTTAGGGAAGGTTACAGGAAACACCTATGTTGAGCTATGAATTAAATAGGCCCAAGTAAGACATGTGTCCTCAACTTCATAAATGTAACCAATTCAAATCCTGCAAATAAGCTGGGGAATGTCCCATTGTTAAGCCTTTGCAGAACGGCCTCTACTGAAACATTTGGTAAATACTGGTGCCATGAATTCGAGGTGTTTCTTTGTGGGGGGCAAAAGCTGCCAAGGAGCTTCCTGGAGCATTCACACTCCAGCTCCAACTCTAGTGGAGGCTCTCAGTCACCAAGTAATCTGAAGCAAATAATTTCAAAGGGCAGCAACAGGAGAGTAGTAAGATTTACCAAGCGCTTTACATGCATGAGATTTTTCATATGTATTTTACAGAGGCACGAAAAAAATGAGGAGTTCACTTAGTTGGGAGCAGGATACAGACCTTGGGCTCTCCTAAAAGTGCTCCCTCTCCTTACACAGGGACGACTGTCTGCTACTTTGTGATACTGTATAAAAGCGTGAACATGCACAGCACCAGTGCCTATACTGGGCCAGATTTCTTAAGACACATTTTCTCAGAGATTTCTTCATCCCCACTTGTGCTTACCTTGTGCAGTATAAGAAGTGGGTGTGATAATCTGCATAGACAAAGAATTCGTCTCCTTTTTGGTGGTCCAAAACAGAATGGCTGTTCTGAAAGTAATTTAGTACACTCAGGATAGTGCAGTTGTTGTTATAAGGAGATAAGGGAGCCAAACAGATGTCCTCAAGTGTCACTGTTTCATTGTTATAAGAAGCAGTAATGTTCTCAATAGCCGTCTGCAAGTCTAGCACCTGGAAGAACAGAGCCACAATTACATTAGATAGTTAATTAACAGGTGACTAATGTTTTGAATATTTGCTAGGGTGAGAAGGTGGGATGCATAAGTTCATCTAGTCTTGGGGGGGCTCTTAATCTTTTTGATAACGGGTAACTTTAGTAGTCTGGTGAAATTTATGCACCATCTTCTCACAAAATGTTTTTTGAATGCATTTAATATATAGAATTAAAAAAGGAAACAGATTATATTGAAATATTGTTATCAAGAGAAAAAAAAGTTTCACAGAAACCCTGTCCTAATCTATAAGTGGAGGATCGTAGCTGAAACAGAATTCTCTTAAGTATACAAAACAAGGCTCAGAATGATCCTTAAAATTCGGATAATTAGGTGGTCTTCCCAGACTTCACACTTTAGGGAACCTTGAGTGGCTATCAAAAGGGCCAAATGGCTGAAGCTAAACAATTTCTCGGAGAAGCAGAAAGCTGGAGAAGACAGCCATCAGTATAAATAAAGTAATCCTCAGAAGCCTTTAAAAAAACCTCTTCTGATACCCCCAAAATTTCCAAAACTACCTGGGACAAGCAAGTGTGAAACTGTTACCTATACCCTATTTTTCAGGGTCTTTGTCCTTGTTAATGCAGAAAGGAAGAGTATGTACATACACAATTTGCTTTCAACAAGATAGGAAAGGGAGATGCAGAAGACTAAACATTCTTCTTTCTGAAATAAAGCTTTAGATATTTTTGTTGCCATCTCCTTGAAGCTTTATAAAACATCCCAAGAAGTCAGACTTGCTAGTACCCTCCCACGCCTAATTATTTAATATTTCCTTTGTATTCGTATCTACTTCTATATATTGTTTTCTCCTGTCCCCTTAAGAGGGGAGAGGAACACAACTGTTATCTCATATTCCCAATCCCTAGAAAGGTGCTTAGAACACAGCATTATGCTACAAAAATGTTGATTTAATCCAATGGTATTTATAATCAAAAATTATGTTTGAGAAGATTAAAAAAAATATGGAACTGTGTAAAATACCAAATATGATTTGTTGGGCGATTTATCCACAGACATAGTGTAGTATGGGATGGTTTTAAAAACCCTCCAGTAAAGTTGAGTGACATCTCTCATTAAATACAGTAGAAGCCAAAATAGACCAATTTCAGGATAATTTCTGCCAACATGATCATCATGAAATAAGCTTCCTTCCCAACCAGCCAAACATTAAATCTTAGAAGGCTGGCTCATCATTCTGGGAAGCTATTTAATTAATGACCAAAAAAAGAGAATTTGCCAGTTTGAAAAAATTCACAATGTAAAATTTTAGTAAATAAATTCTTGATGGGGAAGGAATTACTGGTAAAGCCTTCCCTTTGTTTAGACACATTTTTCCATCCAACCTTTAAAAGAAAGAAAGTGGCAAGTTTTAACCCAAGAGGTACCTAAGAATAGGAGTCGCTATAAAAGTCTATTGGCTTTTTGAAGCTTCTAGGAGAAAGGATGTATGTTTGCTCAAAAATGTGGAAAGTCAATAATGTCTTTGCTTAGGCATGATCTGCCATGCTCTCAGGTAAAGCCCCTTCAGAGAAAGGGCCTCCAGACCATGAAGAACCTGGGTTCAAGTCCAATCTCAGACATGTAATGGTTCTATGGTCCTGGGCAAGTCCCTTAACTTCTTAATGTTCCAAGCAACTCTATTTGCAGGACAGGTGCTGTGGGAATTATTCACTAGGAACTGATGAAATTACAAGTTCAGCCTGTTCCCACTCCCTCTAAATGATATACCACAAATATACTATGTACCTCCAGTATAGATGATAGCAAATGGCAGATTACCTGGTGCAGAATCCCTTTGTCCAGGGGGGGCCCAAAAGGAACATCAGCTCCGGAAGGATATGGCTGGTAAATGTGCCCTTTGGTGTGTGGAGCCTGGATTATAAGCTGTTCAGTACGGAAGAAAGGTCCAAAGTGGGTGTCAAAGTATTCTTTCTCCAAGTGAGCTTGGCTGTTGGGGGCAGACCAAAGATCGACTGGATTGGTAGCGAGTCTCATGAACACCAGACCTGAACTGCAGACTGCGATGAAGAACAGGGAGCAGATAATGACAGGCACTGGGTTTCTCACGCAGAAAGACCCCCATCTTGTAAACCCCTGGGTCAAGCAGCTCTCAAACACTGCCCCAAGGCGATCACCACAGGAAGCCTCCCCTGGAAGAGCAGGAGAGGAAGGGAGGTTGGAGGTTAAGAGCCAAGCCATTCCTGAAATTTGTAACAGGAAAGAAGTTAACAAACTTCATAGATCAGTGACGGAGTAAGGGATAAGGGGGGTGGGAAAAGTCTTTGCCCAGATTAAGGTTAGTGATGATGCATATAAAATCCATGCCCTCCCTCCCAGAGATGGATGATTCATACCCTCATCCAGGAGAATGAACTTAGCACATGAGTCCCTCCCCACAGAGTAAAAAAATTTTTTTTATAATTATGATGCCCTCCTGCCATTTAGGGGAGGGGGTGGAGGGGGGGGTAAGAGGTGAAAAATTGGAACAAGAGGTTTGGCAATTGTTAATGCTGTAAAGTTACCCATGTATATATCCTGTAAATAAAAGGCTATTAAATTAAAAAAAAAAAAAAAAAATTATGATGCCCATCCCCACCTTTATTTCTCAAATTCCAAATAAGCATACCTCGATCACTGGCATTAACAGAAAAGGCTATATTGCCATCAATCGGTGTGTATTCAGAGACAAAATACCGTTTCCTGGGGAGAAGAGCATAAGCAATATTAATAAACGTTTAATCATTCTGTGACTGAAAAGATCATTCTGAAATCACTATAATCCCACAGAAAGCTTCTCCCCCGTTTCTTCTTTGTTCAAGAGCATTCATCTTTTCTTAACACTCTTCCTACAAAAAAAAGTGGGTTTTTTTTGCATATGTTCTTTAAACAGTTAATAAAGAGTTTCTTTTCAAAGTCTTTGTTTTGAAATCTGTATCTCACAAATTTTAGGCTCTCAGAAAGTACTATTTCAGATTAATAACAAAGTAAACATTTATTCAGAAACTCAGACATTTGAATTGATTTAATTTTGATGATCATCATGTTAGTTTTAACAAATAGTAGCCAAACAGAAAACTGACATTCCTATGAATTATAAGTAATTCAGAAAAAATTAGCTAAGTGCTTCATCAGGTCCCAGAATGTCTACTTGCTTAAAATTCATATTCTCTAATTATAACTCAGAAAACTGTTTCCTAAATTACTATAACTGATACTTAATAGCCAAAAGAAAATGAACAATGCAACATACAAGTTTGCTTTCCACCCCCCTCTCCAATGAAATAAAAACCATATTAAATCCTTACCTGTAGCACCATACTATAAAAAACATTCCAAAAAACACAAGCAAGAATCCCATGTAGAAGATCCACATAATGACGTACATGGCATCCAAGCCAAATATCAGCCAAGGAACAGGAGGTGGTGGGGGCTGGGGTTTGGGCCCACAAGTAATAGAACAATCCTGACAGCTACAAGGCCCAGTTACATCATCCACTGACTCATTACAGCCTTTGGTAGCATTGTTCATTGGTTCCATTTTATAAAGAGAGTTATCTAAGGGATTAAATAACACTAAATTAATAGTTTAACAAATTCATTCATAGATTAACAAATCAACAATATATCTTTAAAAAATTTTATTAATGCTTTTGATTTTCAAAACAAATGCATGAAGAATTTTCAACATTCTCCCTTACAAGACCTTGTGTTCCAAATTTCCCCCCCCTTATTCCCTCCCCTAGATGGCAAGTAATTCAATATATATTAAACATGTGCAATTCTTATATACATATTTCCACAATTATTGTGTTGCACAAGAAATATCAGATCAAAAAGAAAAAAAAGAAAGAAAACAAAATGTAAGCAAACAATACACTGTCCTCTCTCCAGGTATAGATGGCTCTCTTCATCACAACATCATTGGAACTGGCCTGAATCATCTCATTGCTGAAGAGAGCCATGCCCATCAGAATTGATCATCATATAATCTTCTTGTTGCCATGTACAATGATCTCCTGGTTCTGCACATTTCACTGAGCATCAGTTCATGTAAGTCTCTCCAAGTCTCTCTGAAATCATCCTGCTAATCGTTTCTTACAGAACAATAATATTCCATAACATTCATATACCACAATTTATTCAGCCATTCTCCAACTGATGGGCATCCACTCAGTTTCCAGGTTCTTGCCACTACACACAGGGCTGCCACAAACATTTTGCACATGTGGGTCCTCTTACCTTTTTCATTATCTCTTTGGGATACAGGCCCAATAGAGACACTGCTGGATCAACGGGGTTTACACAGTCTGATAGCCCTTTGGGCATAGATTAACAACATATTTTAACAATAAGAATTTGATTTTATTTGAGAAGTAGAAAGAGTTAAATGACAACACAGAAAAGAACCATTTGTAATTTATGTGGGTCTGTGTGTGTACATACATATATATATCTATTTTAAAACCACTACTGTCTGTCAATAAAAAGTTATTATAATAAATAAAAAAATTATATATATATATTAAAAAAAAACTACTGAATAATCATATAACAAAAACAAAGAAACCCCAAAATCTCCCCCCTCTTCAATTTGATTTATCACTATTACCATCTCCTCCCTGTCTTCCTCTCACCCATCCATAACTTCTGATTTTACAAATACAGGCAATTCCCAGTGAGGAGATTTCCTTCTACTATAGCAGAGACCAGAAACCTAAGACACATACTGACTATAGGATTCCTACTAGACAGTTTTCTATTTTTTCTATCAATAAGCACTCATCAAAAATCTATTATGTATGTGCACTCATTCTGGAAAGTTATCTGAAACAGTACTGCAAAAATTCCTAACAGTACACACCCCCTTTGAGTGAGGGGTCACCACTATGAAGACTATACACCAAAGAAATCAAAGTCTCCATATTTACAAAAATATTTATAGCAGCAATTTTCACTGTGGCAAAGAATAGGAAATTAAGGAAGTATTCACCAAATTGTGAGTTATTGAACTGGTATATGAATGTTTAAAAAAAGAACAATTTCACACAAACTTGGGAAAATTTGTATTAGCTGATGCAAAATGAAGTGAGCAAAACCAGTTGGACAAATTATACAATAGCCACAATAAAGTAAAAACAAACAACTCTGAAAAATTTAAGAACTCTATTCAGTTAAGTGATTGATTACAATTCCAGAAGTCCAATGATGAACACAGGCAACTAACTAGGTGATACAGTAGGTAAGGTGCCCAGCCTGGAATTATTAAGATTCATCTTTCAGAGTTTAAATCCTGCTTCAGACACTTCGAAACTTTGTGATCCCGGGCAAGTCATTTAATTGTTTGCCTCAGTTTCCTCATCTGTAAAATGGACTAGAGAAGGCAAAGGCAAACCACTCCAATATCTTTGCCATGAAATGGGCTCACAAAGAGTGGGACACAGCTGAAATATGACTAAACAAATGATGATGAATACAACCCACCTTCTAAAACAGAGAGTTGACATACTCGAGCAAAATGAGATACAGATTTTTGGACATGGCCAATGTGAGAATGTTTTGTTTCACCATGGTTATCTGTTAAAAAAGGTTTTTGTTTTTCTTTCTCAATGGGAGGAAGAGGAAAGAAAATAAATACTTACTAATTGAAAAAACAATTAATTTTAAAAAGTTACAGCACTATAGAAAAACAAGCAGCTCCTTTTTAAAAATTAGAAATGGACAATTCTTTAATTTGGTTTTCTCTTATTTGAGGGTTATTGAATAGTATGATTTCTGACACACAGGTCAAGGAAGAAAGGAAAAAGCCTCCTATGTGTAAAACACATGGTGGCACTGAGGACACAAAGAAAAAAAATGAAAACAGTGCCTGCCATTAAGAACTTACATTCTAACAGATAAAACACCATACACAAGGCAAATATGTAATAAATGCAAAGTAATGTTATGAGGGGAGGCATCAGCAATTGGGGAGGAGGGAGAAGAGAGACAGGAGACCAGAAAAGACATTCTACAGAACATGGAATTAAATCTGAGTCCTGAAAAAAGCCAGATGAGACTTCAAGTCAGAGATGAGGAAGGAAAGCATTTTAGGCATGGAGGTAGGACAGAGCCAGCCAAGAGAAGACAAAGAATTGTGTGAAAAACAGCAAGAGGGCCGGTATGACTGAGCCATAGAGAATATGGAAAGGAATAATTTTCCCTATAGGTGTTCCTCATGCCTGGAATCCTTCCCCTCCTCATCGCCACCTCCTGACTTCTCTGGCTTCCTTCAAGTCACAGATGAAATCCTACCTTCTCCAAGAAGTCTTTCCTGATTCACCTTAATTCTATCTTCCCTCTACTGATTATTTCCTATTTATCCTGTAAAAAATTTGTTAGTACATAATTCATTGCATGTTCCCCCATTAGACTGTAAACTCATTGAGAGCCAATATTCCCAAGACTTAACATACTACATGGCACATGGAAGACAGTCAATAAATGTATGACTAAGAATAACTGTACAACTGATATATTTTTAAAACGTTTTCTGAATCAGTTTTGTGAAGAACAAAACCAATTAATGCTTTCTTATTTTACTTCTAAGGAGTTAGTGCAGAGGCCAACTGGAGTGGCAACACTTAGCAATGTATCCCTCTTTTGTGTATTAGTAGCAAACTATTTTTACTTGTAGTCTTCAATTTCATTTTAACTGCATGCCTTTTGTCCCCAAATCAAAAACACTCCATTGTCCACATGATCATAACTTCAGAATGAGAAAGGCCCTTAAAGGTCATCAGCTCCCTCTTTCAGAGCCTGAAGGCCTGGCCGACCTACCACAGCACGACTCGGAGCTGGCATGCTTGTCACTTCACCACTAACAGAATTTGATACGTTTCTCATATAGAATAAAAGTATGAGGTACTAAATTCATATGATGTCAATCTCTCTCCCCTTTGCCCCATCCATTCTGTTTATTCTTTGTCAATAAAATAACAGATTTTCAATGTAAGTGACAAATAACAAGTTCCCCTACCTGAAAAAATAGGTATGATGTTGAAAGGTGCTTGTCCATTATTTTTATTGAACATGTATTCAATCCAGTTGGTAGCATTACAGTCTTTTGCATCTTTCCCACAGAGAAGGCCCAGGGCCTTGTCATTACTGGAGGGGGACTCAACATCCCGGCAGGCATTATACATGGCTAAAAAACAACAATGGCAAGTAAGGTGAAATGCTTCTTATAATGATGCCTTCCCACCACCCCAAAGAGGCGCTCCAAGGTACCCAGCTCCTAGAATTCTAGAGCTTGTGAGAAAAGGGCACGTGAGAGAGGTGAGCATCTAGTGTTCAGACACTGTCCCCAGCTCAGAGCCAAAGCAGAATGGCAAGAACTAGGTAGGATGTTCTGTGTATAAACTCTTCCCCTGACTTGCTCTGTGCTCCAAATACCAAGAAGAAAGTCAAAGAAAAGCAGAGCTCACTGTGAACCAGAGGTGGAAGAGAAATATGCTGGCACACGGGTGCATCAGTCTCCTCTTCAAGGCCCACGGGCTCAGAGTGAGCAGAGAAAGGCCCCAGGGCAATTTCAGGGAGAGTCTCCTGACAATGCCAGCATACAGCCTCCTGTACAGCCAACTCTTGTTTCTGTGCCATCATATAATAAGGAGCCGCTTCCTTTCCACCATGACTTTCTCTGAGAAGTGGCTAGGCAGTCCGGTGCAGTGCTGGGCCTGCAGGAGCCTGCCCCAGATACTAGCTGTGAGGCCCTGTGCCTCAGGTTCTCCTGCTACAAACAGGGGATAATAACGGTTCCTACTGCACTGGGTTGTTCTAAGCATCAAATGAAATGCAAACTTTGAAGCTCTAAGTGCACTAGTTTTACTATTACTGTGCTGCTGGTAGGGTCCTGGTTTTCTTACAATACTCCTTTAACTCAAAAGACAAAAGTAGTAAACAATCCAGATCGTGCGTAAGCGGAGGTCTTCCAGCTCATCAGTGCCACACTGTCTTCTCTGCATTAACTTACCATCAGCAAAGCTCTGTCCAATGTAGTACTGGAGTTCTTCTACATTTGTTTTGGTCTCATTTGTGGTGGGATCAATATAACTTTTGGTAGCTGTAACATTCAGAAACTGGCTTTGTCGAGGGCTGCAGGTTAGCTCACAAAAGAGGTTCATCAGGTTGTAAAAACAGGATGGACACCTAAAGGAAAAGCCAAGAGGAAGTCATGCTAACTTAATTATATGACATATAGGTGATCACAAATGGAGGTGTGATGGAGAATGCAGCAGATTCCAAAGCCCTACAGGTTTTTGAACAGTTAGTTTCATGGAAAGAAAAATACTTCTCTGTACTCATCAATTCATCTAGAGATGCAGTCTATCTTAAAACCAGAGGGACTTAGAATTACCTTACTGGTATATGTCAACAAAGAACATAAAGACCTAAAAGAGATTTAATCTAAATAAATATATATATATGTGTGTGTGTGTGTGTGTATATATATATGTATGTGTATATATATAATATTATCAAATATCATATATTTAATATATATAGGTCTAATCCTGAAACACCTAATGGCACTAATAATCTTGGCTTCCCGTGTCCCACCTTCACCTAAGCCTCCCTCAAAGTGTGGTAGGTCTTCTAAGTGGCTTAAATTAAAAAAAAAAAAAAAAAAGAGAGAGAGAGAGAGAGAGAGAGAGAGAGAGAGACAGACAGACACACACACTTTGGTTTCTCCTCAGGTCATATAAATCATATTGTACTAAAGATTTTCATACAGCTAAGAATTTTTAACTAATTTTTTGAGGTCTCTTTATGTAAGCCTCTTCCCACCCCTTCCCTTAAACAGTAAAACCAGACTTGCTTTACTTCTCTCAATTTATTAATAATTGGATTTTTAGAAGACTGCCATCTTTCCTGTTGGACAATGAGGCTATGCAGCTATCTTGCCGTACATAAAAACCCACGCACAGTAAAGAGGCTTTTTTACACTGTGCACATGACACTCCTTTAGTTTACTGCCACTGCAAACTCAGACACTTGAATTGTCCCAATGCACTGAGTTCACAGAAATGACCACCACTCTGGATTCTGGAGTTCACCTCATAATATGAATACATTATTCTCCAAGATTTATGAACTCATCCCTGTCCCACCCCCACTCTGGGCTTCCTCTACTCTCTTTCTCTTGTTCCCTGGTCAGGGAGCTTGTTGTCATCTCCATTCACTCATTTAAACTATGTGTCTAAAGCATTGTTTTGGTTTCTAATTCAGAATCTTTAAAAAAAAATTTCAACATTTATCAAATGCTTTTAAGGGTACAGAATACTGTACAAGGTACTCGGGCCCAAAATCTATACAGAAAGCAATTCTTATGCAAAGAAAATGTTTTAATAGCAGGCAAAGCATAACAAAATATGAGGCAAATAGGGGAAGGAAGTAGGAAGTCCAGTAATGACTGGGACAATGAAGAAAGGCTTTATGCAGAAGTGGGCATCTGAACCATGCTTTGAAAGGATGAGTACAAACTCAAGTGGAAGAGGAAAGACATCCTAACCAGAGGAAGCAATCAGTCAACAAGCATTTATTCATGCTTATTAATGCCTTATTATACACCAGGCACTGTGGTAAGTACTGGAAAAACAAAGATAAACAAAAAACAATTCATGCCCAGAGAGGAGGAATTATGTGAATTATTATAGGATACATCATGGGGTAGATGACATGTACACCTGGGTAATGTTGGTGTTTACATGTACAAATATACATATAAACACAAGCACATGAAGGGAGAAATCTAAAAGGGAAGACAGAACCTAAGGCCACAAAGAAAGGGCTGCTTCAGAGAGTGAGCACTGAGGTTCCTCATGAAAGAAGACATGGGTTCTAAAAGAGGTGAGGAGGGAAAGCACTCCAGCTACAGGGGACAATCGGTGCAAACGCTCAGGAAGGAAACAAAAAGTCATCTGTGATGAACAGCCAGCAGGCTGGCATAACTGACCAGAAAGAGTGTTTATTGTGGGGTTCAAAAAGAATCATCCACATGGACTAGGAAGTCTTCTGTGTGGAAAAAATGAATAGAAGATACGGCTAAATGAGCAAAAAGGGAGGTGCCTTAATATCCCACAAAGAAGCTGTGACTTAATCAACAGGGAACCAGTAACAATCTTTATCAGAGGCCTGATGAAGGAAGAGTAGGCCAAAAGTAACAGGAAGGGTAGAAAAAGCTGGACTGGGAGAGAGAATGGAGACAGACTCCATTTCACCAGGAGGTGAAAATGATCTTACTAGAGTGGCAGCGGTGACAATACTGAGGAAGGTACAGGCCCAAGCAGTTACAAGGACAACAGAGACAGGTCCCAGGTAACCTACTACATGACAGAGATGAGAGGAAAAAACACTACAAGACAACTTTCCAGACTGAATAACATCAGCGAGTAGACGATAACCACAATAACAAATGGTGAAATAAGAAAGAAAAGCCTGTCTGGAGTGGGGTAAAGAATAACTTCACTTGAACAACTTGGTTTTAAAAAACAATTCTGACTCAAAAACTCTGAGAAATGACCAACCATAATTCTAGAAGACTCCTGATAAAACATGTTACACTCTTCCTGCCAGTGATGATGGGCTCAAGGTGCAGAAACCTTTTTTGGGGAAGTAGCTAATGTAGAAATTTGGTGTTTGACTTTACATATTTGTTACCCAGGATTTTTTCCCTTTATTAAGGGAATTTCTTTAATTCAGTAGGAAAAGGTGGGAGAGAGATGATTTTCATTAGTTGAAAAGAAAATTTTAATTAAAACAACCATAATCCTTTTTTTAAAAAAGTGCTTAATTTGGAAGCTCTCCTGATTTTCAACTGCTTCCTTGTCTCCACCCCATTTCAGGTGGGCCTATGGAGCTGTGCTAGGTGACTCAGTAATTAGTGCCAGGCCTGGAATTCAAATTTAGCCTTAGACATTTACTGAGACTGGTCAAGTTATTTGATTTCGGGTTGCTTCAGTTTCTTTATCTGTAAAATGGGGATGGTGAACACCTAAGTAAAACACTTGGCACAGGACCTGACAAACATTAAGCACTACATAAACATGAGGTAGACCTTATTGTTTATTCACCAGCTGCCTCAAACTAATTGCCTGCTCCACTCCAATCTAGAAGCAGGGTTAATTTAACTCTGCCAGTGCTTCTGGGAGGGATGTGTCTGTAACTCTTCTAAGCACCTGCTCCTCTTTTTGTGAATCTCCCACTATTAGGATCCAAGTTTCTTGAGGACAGGGACTGTTTTTTCATTTGTGATTCATAGGAAGCACTTAATAAATCCTCTGTCCTTGATTCACTTTGAGTGTGAGCTGCCAAAAGGAGATCCAGGTCAAAGGCAAGCTGTGGGACAAGACAGAACTGGAAGATCCAGCAAAGGAGCGAAAGCAGGAGGGAGGGAGAAGAGAGTGTCAGCGGGCCCATCAGCAGTGTCCGTGGCTGCAGGACTAGGAGGGAGGAGAGGGAGGCAGAGACAGAAGGCTCACAGTCAGGAGGAGCAGGCCAGGAGGGCCACCACGTGGGGACGCAGAGTGAGCCATGGGGGTAGGGGGGAGAGGAGGGAGGTTAGGAAGAGTTGCTGCGGAGACTGGGTCGGTGGGACTTCACTCAGCAGCAGTCACTTAAGTTAAATAAACATCTAAGTGTCCATATGGACCAAAAGCCTGAGATTCAAAGACTAAAATAACCCTGCCCTCAAGGAGTTGAGTCTATAAAGAGGGGAGAGTTAAAGCTCTTCAAAGCAGATGCAGAGCAGCAAGGAGGAGTCAAAGGGAATGAAGGGGAAATGAATATAGAAGAAAATTCAGGGAAGTGACTTCAGATGCCAAAGGGCACATTGGGGAAGAGGGACCAAAGCCACTGGATTCAACAACGAGATTAACCATGACCTTGGAAGTAGTTTCAATAGAATGGTAGATACAGAAACAAGATTAAAAGGGATTAATAAAGAGTGAATGGTGAAAAAGCAGCTTTTGCTTCAGTCAGTCTTTACAACTTAATCAAGGCGATTGTGACTGGGGGCACAGAAATGGGAGGCTAGGAAAATGAAGCAGAAGGGCCAAGTTCAGGGTGTTTGGACTAGAAAGACCCCATTTGTAAACAGATGAGAAAGAGCTGATGGACAGAGACTGAAGACTAGCTATGCCGAGGGAAATGATGACTGACACAAAGGCCCACGAGAGTCTGACATACTGGCCTATTGGCAAATCCTCAAACCTGAAACCCTTGTCCTCCCATCTCTGGGTCTTTGCTCTGATCCCCTCAACTCTAACTCTTTCCTTTTCTTTATGACTTGGGTTAAAATTCTACTTTTCTGCAGTAAATCTTTCTAGGTTCCTCAAGCTGTTTAGGCTTTCTTTTGGATTACTCTGTATATCCTACATGTACTTAGACATGCTTCCAATCCTCCCCCATTTCAATATATGGACTTTTGAGGGATTGTCTATTTGAGGCTCTTTGTATACCCAGGGCTCAGCACAGTGCATTTAATAAATATTTGCATTAGAATTGCTATTAGTCTTATCTTAAAGTAGGAATTCCTCCACTAGTCCTAGGTGGATTAATGAGCTAAGAATGGATAGCAAGGATGAGATTAGAGGGAACCACTTAGAATGGCCTCCATCATTTCAGAAAAGTTAACTCATCCCTAATAAGTGAGAAGTATAAAAATTTGATTGAAGGCCTTGGCAGAAAAGAAATTTTCAATAGTTGCTATTATTGGGAAATGATACAGGGAACTAATAAGAAAAGTATGATCAACAAACAGCAGTGAGGACAGAACAAAATTAAAATCAACAATTATTCCTTGCAATTCTCAAAATAAATAAGTAAAAATTTAAGCAAATTAATTAGTTACTATTTGTTGAGTATGTGTTAGGTGTTGTGTGTGTGTGTGTATACCTATGTATACATTTATACATATGTATATACATACACACATAAAGCACTAGTGATCTAAGTACAAAGTTCAAAACAATCCTTACAATGAACTAACTTTCTATTGGGAGAGACAAAAAATATATGCAAAATATATACAATACACATATAAACATATATCTATATAAAATCTATATGGAATACATATACAAGTATGTAGAGTTAATACAAAGTAGTTTGAGAGGAAAGCTATTAGCAGTTGATGGCTAAGGGAGGACATCAAGAAAGGCCTCATTCAGAAAGTGTTATCTAAGGGGCATCTTAAAGGAAAAGAAGCAGAAGAAAGGAATACATTCTGGAAATGGGGGATGACAAAAGAGAGAATAGTTTGACTGGATCTCTGAGTATACTAATGCCCAATGAGCTTAAAAGGTAGGTTAGGGACAGGATGTGTAAGACTTTAAAAGATAAACTAAGGAATTTATATTTGAGTATAGAAGCAATAGGAATCCAGAAGAAAAGGCTGAATAGAAGAATCATAAGGCACTTAAAATTATTTTGGCAGAAATATGTGGAAGGATATATATATATATATATATATATATATATATATATATATATATATATATATATATATAGGAGACTGTTGCTGTTATCAAGATGAGAGGTTATAAAACAGTTTGTGTGAATAAAGAGATGGGATTCTGTGCAAAGAAAGATGTGAAGTTTGTATAAAGGTCAAGATTATCCCATCTGTTTGGAAATGTGGAGTGAGGGAGAATAAGGAGCTCAGAATGAGGCAAAAGATTATGAATCTAAGAAACCAAGACTGGTAGTGTCCTTGATAAGAATGGGGAGGTTTGGAAGAAAGATGTTAAATATATCATGTTATATAACATGTGTGTGTATGTATGTATGTATGTATGTATATGTTAGATATATTTGAAATGCCCAATAGATAATGACTGGGGACCAAAGGTGGGCAGGAGGACTGCAGGAAACTAAGGCTGGATACATACATTGGAGAATCTTTTGCAGAGAGAAGATACTTAAACCCACTGGAGCCAAAGCAATTAGAAAATACAATGTGGATGAAATGAATGACAATGGCTTGAGGAGATAGTGGGATTTAACTAAATGAATTTCATTTCAGAAACATGGAAAGAATACGCCTATTTTATATGACAAAAAACAATATTCAGACACAGTAGTTAAAATACGCAATATTGTGAACATTAAGAATAAGAAGTAATGCCCAAGGAGAAAAGAAAATGGCTTAATGGGGTGGGAAGACATGTAATACCTTGTCACTATGTTAGTAGAATGTGTATAATTATTTTTCTTTGTTATAAAAATAATGTTCTGGGTAGGTTGGGGGAGGGACAAAGTGCTAGGCTGACCAGAGAGACAAGAGAGAAATGATTGTAGTACTAAATAAAACAAAAATTCATATTAATAAAATATTTAAAATTCAGTAAGATATTTTTTTAAAGTGGGTTTGTAATGCCTTGTTTTTCTCTCCTTGTGGGCAGTGGGACACCTTTGTTATCTCCCACTTACTTCGTTCAACCCATGCACTGAACAATCTCAAAACAATCTCAAACTCTGTCAACATCTCTGACTGATCTGTTGATAAGAGCTCTGTGATGGTTTAAAGACAAAAACCAAAAAAAAAAAAAAAAAAAACCCTAGTAAAATGAACAGTGAATATAGATTCAAAGGCCTTGGATTCAATTACCTGTTCTGGTAATAACTATGTGATTGTTTTGACCATGGACCAGTCACTCTGTGTCCCAGTGTCTAGATTACATGACCTCACAGATTCCTTTGAGGGCTGAGATGATCCAAAAGCTGAACTTTAGAAGCTGATTAAGAGCTCTAACAAGATATCAGGCTTCCCTGATGCAGCAGAAAAATTTGTCTGGTTTTGCATCTTCAAAGAATGAACTACAAATGATCCTAGATCAAATGATCCTAGATCTTGGGAAGAAATTATTAAATGCTACCATTACAATTATACTAGTATACAGAAGCCACTTTATGATAAGTTTGAGGATGTTCATGTTGCTACTAGTTTGCTGCACTCAAAGAATAATATTAGTTTCCATATACACTGATGCATATTTTATTGGTTAAAACAGACTGAATCCTGAAACGCCACTTTACATGCTGAGTCAAAGGAACAAGTCGATCAACCTTTTGGAGAACCTTTAGTTCTCACATGACCCAACTACTACACATCAATATCACAACCTATGGGATCTTAGCAAAAATTCCAAGCAAAATTGCTTTGAACTGTCAAAGTTCAACTTTCCTCTGGGATTAGGAACACAGAAGAGTTCAAAATCTAAAAGGAAATGAAGGAGAACAATGAGTTCTTAAGGAGAAGAAAGCAGGTGAGCACAAAAGAAAAACAAGTCATGGCTACAAGGAGAAAATATCTAATGTGATTATTTATTAAAGGTTCAAGAACTGCCAGGAGGCCGTCCTTTTGCCCCTCAAGGAGATACAACTACTAGTTTGAAATTCAACAATTCCTAAATTGTCATGGGCAAAGTAAAGCTAATATTTATTCAACAAGCATTTATAAATTGCTTATACTGTACCCTGCCTTCAAGAAGCTCATTTTCTCCTATGAATAGCTAGATGGCACAGTGGAAAGAATGCTAGGCTTGGAGTCAGAAACATCCAAGTTCAGACATTTATTAGCTATGTGACCTGAACAAGTAATTTAAATCTCTTCCTGTCTCAGTTTCAGTATCTGAAAAAAAAAATCTAAATGATAATAATAATAGCATTTGTTTTCCACACTGTTGGAAAAATAAAATGGTATATTTATAAGATGTTCCACAAATCTTAAAGCACTATATAAATGCCAGCTGTTATGGTATTAAAAACTTAGACAAAAAGTAAAATATAATATATATTTAAAGCAGAGACATAGTTATTGTGGAGAGGGGGTTCTAAAAATTGATGGAATTCAGATTTGTAGAGGAAGTGGCAACTGAGTTAAGGGAGATACCAAGATTTCAAGAGGAAAAGGTGAGGAAGGGTTGGGGAATAAGAGTAAGCCAACTTGACTGAAATTCAGGAGACATTGGGAGAATTATACAAAAAACACCTTAGAAGCCAGGCTGGAGCCAGCTCATAATGTAAGGTTTTAAATGCTAAGGCAATAGGAAACCGCTGAAAATTCTTGAGCAGGTGAGTGACACTGTTAGACATGGGCTTATGGAATATTAAAACTGGCAGCCATGTGGAAGATGGATTGGAAAGGACAATGACAGAAAAGGAGATCAATTAAGAGGCTATTTCAACAGTCCAGATGAAACATAATGAGGGTCTGCTGAAAGAAAGGAAAGGATGCAACTACCAAGGTGAAGAATCTCCAAGACTTGGCAACTATTTAGGTAGGAAGAAGGAAGAGGACAAGTGAATATAATGAATGATTAAGTGGAAGGAGAATGAGGATGCTCTTAATACAAATGGCAAAGTTTGGGGAGAAAGTTTTTTACTTTACTTAAACTTTACACATTATGTTCAAGAAATCTGTGGAACATTCAGGTAGGAATGTCTAATAAGCAGTTAGCAATGCAAAACTTGATTTCAGGGTTGGTATTAGATTAGAAAGACTTAGAATTCATCTGTTTAGAGGTGATAGCTAAATGCATGGAAGCTGGTGAAATAACCAAAGAGAAAAATGTAGAGAAAGTAAAAAACAAAAACAAAGTTGGAGCAAACTAGAGAACCCAAAATTTAAATTCTCTCAAATAAACCTCAAAAACACTAGATCATCTTTCTTTCCAATTAATCATGACATAAATTACTTTCCAAAATGTTCTCTGTGACATGCCATTTTTTCAAATGGATCCAAATGACAGTTTAACGGTTCACAGAAATCCTATTATAAGGTTTTGTTTTTCCTTCTTGCCAGGGTCATCCACTTACCTGGACAGGAATTGTAGAGGCAGTTGCAAATTATCTTTCAATGTCTGAAGTTGCTGTGTGTCACAACAAAGACTGACATTCCCAAAGAAGAAGCCTGGACAGAGTTCCTTTTAGAAGAGAGGAAGCAAACAAAGGCATGTAAATTAGAACAATTAAAGCAGAGGTATCAAATGATAATTCTAAAAAAGGCTATTTCATAAATTATTCTCGATAGGGTAAAAACATATCAATTAAACATTTTTTTAAAGCTAATACCTTTTTTTAAAATGAGTCAGAATTTCTAAAGAGTTTCAGGGAGGGAATCTGTTACAAAGCAGAGGACTAAGGATGCTGGATGTGGAGTCAGCAGGTCTGGGTTCAAATCCTGGTTCTGATAATCTTTGTGAACTTGGACACTTAAATTAAGTGCCTTGGCCTCAGATTGCTATCTAATGAAAAGCATTCCTATCTTCCATTAAAATATTTGTTCATACTCACACATAATATAGTATATAGTACAACCTATGCTCTGAATATCCACAACAATGTTGATGTTGATAACAACTATCATTTAAAAGAGCACTTTAAAGTCTACAAAATATTATCCTCACAACAACCCTGTAAGGTAAGTGCTATTATAATTCCCATTTTACTGATGACCAAACTGAAGGAGGCAGACCTTTAGTGACTGACTCGTCCAGGATCACAGAGAGTATCGGAGCCTGGATCTGACTTCAGGTTTTCCGGACTCCCAATTCCTGTACTCTATCCACTGCATCACCAAGCTGCTTCCTATTTCATTGTAAAAAAGATAATATGATAAATAATGAACTCACCTGCACTAAGTCATATCCATCCTTTGGCAATGGTTTTGGTGGACCTGAATATTCACAGTTGTATCTCTTGCCTTCAGATGCCTCACCACACTCTCCATACCAAACACATGACTGTGAAAATACCTAAACAAAAGAACCCAAAATTCTGTAATCAAAACAAATATCAACAGACTTAATACCAAAAAACACTTCAACAATAAGATGTTTTTCTATGATCTGAAGCAGAGGTTCTTAATCTAGGTTCTATGAACTTGTTTGTAAAAATGTTTCAATAAATATATTTCAATACAAGTGGTTTTCTTTGTAATCCTATGTATTTACTTTTAGCATTTATAAACATTACTCTGAGAAGGGGTCCATGACATAAAAGGATTAAGAACCTCTGTTCCAAAGGTTGCCTGTGCTCTAAGCAAGACATCTCTCCTCCCCTTCCCTTCCTCCCTTTCTCTCCTTTCTTTTCCCTCCTTTTCCCTCTCTCTTTCTCCCACTCCCTTTCTTTTCTCCCCTCCCTTCCTCTCATGCCACCCTCTCTCCTCAGATTAGAGGGACAGTGGGGAAGTTTTGTTTAAGCTCTTAACCTGAAGTATTCATTTTGAACAATTTGAAGGAAGAGGTATTTAACAACTTTTCTATTTAGGGCTTTCTTAAGTACTAATATGGGGAATAAGTAGGTATTTTCAGATGTAAAGAGATTTGTTAGTAGGAATAAACTACCAGGAATGGGAAGATGAAGACAAGAAATTAAATCTCTTACCCACAGGCTAAGGACATAATAGTACCCAATCTTTCAATTCCTCATCACAGAAGGAACTAAAGAATGTTTTAGATCTATTTGGGTTAGTTGAAGCAAATAAACCAAGAGGAGGAAAACGACAAGAGTGCTAGGTTAAGGGACTTAAAATCAGAGAAAACAAAGATTATGTTAATGTCAGCAGCCTCAAGGGTATCACTTAATCATTCAAGGCAACAAATCTTTTAAAAATTTCTCAAGAGCCACTCACTTTTATCATGTGACAATCACAAGATTATTAAAAAAAAAAAAAAAAAAAAACAAGGAAGAGTGCATAATTTGAAATAATTCTGTAAAGTTTCAATTCTAGGTTATGGTGGCAGCACCCTGAAATCAGAAAGTGAGAACCCTAAATCAAAGAAAAGGGAAAACACTACTTATTCTTAGAGAGATGATTTTTTTGGAAGGTAACTGAAGAAAAACAATCTATTTGAGCTAACTTCAGGGAAGTACAATCTACTAGTTTCTTCATCCTACATATATTAATAGGCAGAAGATTGTGCTGGATGGTAGGAGAAACAAAAGTCCCTGTACTAATTATGTTCACAATCAAAGGGATATAATATATCTAAATTTACTATGAGTATGAAAGAATACACATTGAGTGAGGCATGAAATGACTAATACTGAAAAATTTTATATAATTGCACATGTGTAACCACTATTGGACTGCTTATCATCCTGGGTACAGGGAGGAGGAGAGGGATAGAATTTGGAACTCAAAAACAAACAAACCCCAAACCACATATTAAAAATTTTTACATGGAATGGGGAGGAAGAATATTATTTTTAAAGTATATAAAAATAATATGTAAGTGCATTACCATAACACATTTTTCAGACTTTTTCAATGTATTAATCAGTTTTGCTGGTTTCATTTCTTTTATTATCTTTAAAATGTTACATGTCATATGAAATGGTCTTTGGAGGAAATTTTGGTAACGTATAAAAAAATGAGACACATTAACCAAAATTTATTTTAAAATGTGTTTTTTATATAGCTATGTATGTTTGTATACATACACACAGGTGTATAAGTATATACAAAGTGAAAGCCTAGCCTCCAAGGAATGATACCAAGCTCAGTCCTAAAGGAAGCCAAGGACCCTACCAGACAGAGGTCAGGAGGGAGGGCTTTTCAGGCAGCATCTATCTGCATGCATGAAGAACAACATGTAGCCCTCTACGGCTCAGTTCAGTTCAGTCACTTTTCAGCTATGCCCAATTCTTTGTGGCCCCATTTGAAATTTTCTTGGCAGAGACATAGGACTGGTTGGCCATTTCCTTTTCCAACTCATTTTACAGAGGAGGAACTGAGGCAAACAGGAGGAAGTGACTTGCCCAGGGTCACCAAGCCAGGAAATGCTCAAGGCTGCATTTGAACTCAGGCATTCCCGACTCCAGGCCTGGTGCTCTATCCACCATGTCACACCTAGTTACCTGCTATAGATTGTGTGAAAGGGAACAATGTATAAAAATGGAAAGATATTGATGAGGAAAGCCTGAAACTCTCCTAACAGGGACCCATGCCTGGGGACAGTTAAGTGGTTTCATTAAGATTGGCCCAGGACCACTCCTTACTTAGCTCAAACTTAAGTGATCTTATTTAGCTGGAGATCTGATTTGATATTTCTATCAACCTCTATTGTACTGAAAACTGGCTCAGGACCACTCCCAGTAAGTAGTCTCATACAACCAGAAATCTAGGCTTGGGGACAACATTGAAGTAATCTCATTCAATTGTAACTTCAGCCTCGGATTTCCTATTTAAAGGGCAATTTGGGGATTCAGTTCTTGGAAGAGGCCCAAAGGAGGACCATGTCTTGTCTAGGAAACCCTCTTTCCTTGGCATGTCTACCTGCCAGAACTGCCTGCTGAGAAGAGACACGCCCCACCCCAGTGTTAACATACCTCTGTTTATCACTCTGACAGGATTTCTCTCCAGCCCTTGTTTATCTCTCAGCTAGGACTTTGTCACTTGGAAGTCAGCCTTCTAGCAAAAGCTGATTTCTCAGTGCCAATAAACTTCTTTTTGCCAGTCTAATTTTTCGGGTTCATGAATCTTTCACCTGCGCCGACCAAAAAGAAGGAGTTCCCACTACTCTCTGCCCTGTGCCAAACCTCGTCAATATGAAGGGGTCACATTATGAGAAGCTCTGTGACAGAGGGATTTTTATTTGATCTTGGAGAAGACAGGGAGCTTCTGGGATTTGGAAACTAATAGGATGAGTTTAGCAAATTCAATTTCTTCCTTTAGTCTGTAAAACAGATCTGACAAACTGTCTTCAAATATCTAAAGGGCTGCCATGAGGAAGAGAAACAAACCAGACTTACTCAGCCTGGCTCCACAAAAGAGGAAAAAAGAGGGGAAAAAAATCACTGGGTAAAAATTATATAAAGCAAATTCTGAGTGGAAGCAAAGAATTTTCAGAAAACAAGAATGGTCTAAAAGTAGAACCGTGATTCACTTTTCAAGTAGTGAATTCTCTACTACCATAAAGGCTACCATAATGGGGGTACTTAAGAGCCATGGTGACTCCTGCTTAAGGTAAAAGGTTGAGCGCAGAATTCTCTTCCTATTCTCAGTTACCAGAAGCCCAAAGTATATCTCTCCTTCTCTGACATCTTAAATTCACAACTCCCCTTTCAATGGTTCACACAACTACACTCAGCCCTCCTATGCTCCCCCCAACCCCAAGCAAGGGGCCCCTGAGCACAACAATCTTCCCGAGATGCTGGGGCCTGTGGCTTTACAGGAAAAGAACTCTCCTATGGTGCTTTCCATGTAGTACATACACACCAAGCATCACTGAAGGTAAGGAGAGTAAGACATAGTCCTAGAGCTTCCATTCCAATGACACCCAGAGCTATGATATTTCAGAGGAACAGATTATTTCTAAACCTATTCTAGAAAGTCTTTTTAGCTGTTGTTTTAAACTAGAATGAGCCTTGCTGACTACATAAATGCAATACTCAGCAGACAAAAGTCTATCATTCTGTACAAGGCCCACTCTCCAGTCTCTCAAGATTCACAATCTCTATCTCCCCTAATCCCCACTCCTCATGTTCAATCAACTGTCAAATCATGTGATTCTGCCTTCAGTTTTCTTTCATATCCACCTCATAATTCAGTTCAGGTTTTTATTACCTCTTGTTGGGACTTTTTTTTTTTTATAAGGGATGTAGCTGTTGGTACCCCAATATCCAAATTGTAATTCTTTTTCTCTTCTTCCCTCTCCATTATTATCACTAACATCCATATAGCACTTAACTATATGCCAAGCACTGTGCTAAATACTTTATTTGATCCTCATTACAATCCTAGAGGTAGGTGCTATTATTATCCCCCTTTTTACAGATGAGGAAACTGAGAAAAACAATCATTTGTGTCCCCAGTGCTTAGCACAATTCCTGGTACATAGTAGATGTTCAATAAATGCTCATTGACTGAATAACTTGAATAGGACCTGATAGCCAGAGCTGCAATTTAGATATAGATAATGAATTGAAGCAATGGAACCTTGGGAGACTGGAGAGTCTATAAGCCTCCATTGCTATTAAATACAGGTTTATGAAAATAAATGGGAAAAGAGCACCTTACAAAAATCAAATCAGTCAATTTCCAATTACTACATCACACCAAGTCATCTGTAATGTTGCTGAATTTAAATTAAAATAATCTAAAAATGAAGGTTTGAATATTTTTTTAAATTTCAAATGCTATTTTCATTTTTTCATCAATACCATGAAGCTATTTTAATTTTGTAACAAAATAACCTAGGGCTACCACTAAAGTTAAAATCTTTTTCAAGTAGAGACTTTGTGCCTTGATCAACCCCAAGAATGCCTTAATACACTACTCTCAATATGTGAAGGTCCTGAGAGGGAGGGGAAAAAACTGGAATGAAGGAATAAAAGCCTAAGAATAGAGGACTGTGGGACTCTGAGACTTCTAAGTTTTAATATTTATAAGATTATTGTGGCAATGTTTTTGAGATTGTCTTAGAGCAAGCTTTACAAGTCTTTATGAGAGCAACAATTTTTTTTTCTGAGTTTAAGTGAAAAAGTGCTTCAAATTAGCAAAATTATTCCCTCATTTCATTCTACATTTGGATTAACATACAACCATGCACTGAAATGTACACTGTACTGTACCTTTAGGAGTTTAAATATATTTCCAAATTCCCATTCTAATGAGACACAATGAATGGATTAGCAAATAAGACTCACAAAAACTTAACAATGACTATTTACCTCCAACTATGTCAACATTTTAACTGATATCTCAGTTTTCCTCTCAAAAGCCGATTCCTCTCTCATATAATGGTATTCACAAGGGATTGGTCAAAAGAGTCACCAAAATAAACCTGACGTGTGTGTGTGTGTGTGTGTGTGTGTGTGTGTGTGTGTGTGTGTGTGTGTGTGTATAGTGCAGAGATTTGGATTTTTAAAGATATAGTTCAGTGTTTAAATGCCTACTCTATACAAAGTATTATGCTAAACACTGAGAGATAAAAAGACATATAAAACAGGATGCCACCCTCAAAGAGCTTATACTCTAATATGGGAGATAAACATTATATAATCTCATTAAATAGCCATGAGATTTTAGGCAAATCACTTAATTTGTTTCTCTTAATTTCCTCCTGGAAAATAGAGATAATTAGAGTATAAATAGAGAACCTTCCAAGGTTCTGGTGAGGATCAAATGAGTTAACAATTATAAAACGCCTAGCACAGTGCCTGGCACATAGTAGGTACTATGTAAACACTAGTTATTATTAAATTCTACTTCTGATACTACTGTGTGAATGTAGACAATTTATTGTTTAAAATTTAGCTGACCTTTGGCTTAATAGGGATATGATTTAAAGGATAAGGCATGTATCTAGGGGAGGGGGTGAGGGGGTAAGAGGTAAAAATTGGAACAAGAGGTTTGGCAATTGTTAATGCTGTAAAGTTACCCATGCATATATCCTGTAAATAAAAGGCTATTAAATTTAAAAAAAAAAAAAAGGATAAGGCATGTACATAAAGTGCTTTGCACAATTTAAATTGCTACAGAAACATCAATTATTACTATGACTAGGGAGGGTGGAGAAAACTCCATGGAGAAATCCTATCATTAGTCTGAACAGTCTTGAACAGGGAGGATTTCAAAAGAGGCTAAATAGGGAAGAGAAACACTCCAGGAATGATGGAGGACTAGAGTCAGGCTAGAAGTCAGTAAAAAGAACTGGGAAGTACAGCTGAAATTCAAGAAATTTGGGGGAAATAAGATTATAAAATAGGCTGGAGACACATGGATTCTGTTTCTAAACATGAATCAGTAGGTACTGATTTTCTTGCAAGTGACACCTATCCTACTTTTACAAGTAACAAAAAAATTCTGACAAATATCCCTAAAATTTAAATAGGGCAAAGCCTCAGAAACAGAGATCATGTTGTTTGGATTATAATGAGGGATTCTTTGTTCTGTGGAATACAACAGTTGAGTATCACAAAGATCTATTCAGCATGATTCTATCCATCTGCATCTAAGACATTTTTTTTAATCACTAGTATGATACTCATTAAAATTTAAATTCTTCCTCTTCCCACCAAAAAGAAAATAAGGTACATCTATCAAAGAATCAACTAAGAAAAAAATGGTGCCCTATTTCAGTGTTTCCTCACATTCCACCTTTCCAAATCAAAAGGTTTCAATTTCTCCCCAATACCTATTTAGCTGGCTCAAACTTTCAACTTTGCTAAATCTTATTTTCTTAAAGAAAGACCTCATGAAAACAATCTGGAATGATGTTCAAAGTTACTCAATTTTGAATATCCTTGACCCTTCAATATCAATACAGGGCTTATAGCCCCCAAAGATATTAAAAAGGAAAGCAGCCATGTGTGCATAGCTAAAATATTTTTTAAAAAAAATTTTAGCAACTCTTTTCCTTGGGGTGGTAGGGGGGAATATTTTGGGGAGTAGTTAGATATTACAGGATAGAGTGCTTAGCCTGGACTTCCAGTATATCTGAGTTCAAATCCTGTCTCAGATCCTTACTAGTTGTGTGATCTGGACAAGTTACTCATACTATTTGCCTCAATGTTTTCTCACTGAAAAATATGGATAATAATAGGATCTATCTCCCAGGATTGTTGTGAGGATCAAATGAAATAATATTTATAAAGCACCTGACACATACTATGAACTATATAAATATTAACTATTGCTTTTGTAGTAGCAAAGAATTGAAAACTAAGAAGTACCCATCAACTTTGGGATTGATTGAACAAACCAAGGTTACTTACATAAATGTAATGAAATATTATTGTCCCACAAAAAATTAAGAAAGAGGCAGTTTCCATGAAACTTAGTAAGAGTTGTAATAAGAATAGAAGAACCAAGAAAGCAATGTATTAAATAATACTGTTAAAAATATCAACTTAACATCACAGACAACTATGATGAAGCATACTATCCATGTCTTGTCAAAGCAGAAAGATTCAGGGTGCAGAATAAAACATTTATTTGGACAAGAATGTAAGAATCATCATGTTACAAAAATCTTATACTACATTTTGTAGGTTTGGAGGGATAGTCAATGGAAGAGAGAGAATGGATTTTTGTTCATGGAAATTTTTATGGTCAATGAAAGAGAGAAAATTGATTTTTGTTAATGGAAATTTTTTTGGAATTAAAAAAAGGGGGTTCATGGTCATTTACAGACAGGAAAACAGGGATTCCTCAACTAAGATTGTTTTCCAAAATGTCCTAAAAGTATTTACTCCAATGGCTCCAGGTACTAATGTACTGTTGGAGACTTGGAGGAATCTAACCCTTCAGGAAAAAACTTCAAAATATGTCCAAAAGGCTAAAAAAACAAAACACAAAAAATTTTTGAACCAGCAATACTATTACATCAAAGAAAAAGGGAAAAAAAAGACCAATTTGTACCAAAAAATATTCATAGCAATTCTTTTGGTGATGGCAAAGAATTGGAAATTGAGGGGATGCCCATCATTTGGGGAATGGCTCAAGTTGTGGTTTATTGATTGTGGTGTAATGGTACTGTCCTAAAAGAAATGACAAACAGAATGGTTTCAGAAAAACCTGAGAAGTCTTACATAAGCTGAAGCAAAGTGAAGTGAGCAGAACCAGGGGAGCACTGTACATAGTAACAGCAATATCAAGACCGTCAACTATGAATGACTTGGCTATTCTGATCAATATGATCCAAGACAATTTTGAAGGATTTCATGTGTAAACTGCTATCTACCTCTAGAGAAAGAAGTGATAGAGTCTCAATATTAATTGAAGCATAATGTTTTCACTTTCTTAATTTCCCTTAATTGCACAGGTCTAACTGATAACACTTTTGCTTTCACAATGGGTAGAGGAAGGGTGGGAGGGAGAGAATTCAGAACTCAACTTTTTTTAAAAAAATGAATGTTAAAAAAAAATGGCTTCAGGTCTAATGTATTGTTTTGTTCGACTTGTCAGCTGTTAAAAAAAAAAATAACTTGAGCAAGATCAGCTTCTTTCCCTCTCCCCCTCACCTTCCAAAGCTAAGGACAGATTTTATTGCTAAGGAAATTAACTTGCCATTCCTAAAAATGTCACATACCATTTCCAAACAGAAAAGCCGCTTTGTCTGTGCAGCTAACAATACTAACAATAGCTACTGAACTTTCTTAATTTAATTAGCAAGCCATTCCACTGGACTAAAAAGAATATTGTACTGATTATCATTATGTTAGGATTTAAAGACCTCAGGAAAAGCTTCAAGGCAATTTTCAATAACTAGTTTTGATTAATAACCTTCTTCTCTGAATGTTTTAAAGAAGTAAGTACATAGAGGTGAAATTGATGGCACAGGGTTATCAAGAATGGAAATCACCTTTTAAAAAAATGATCATAGCAGGAGCACTACTGGCACATAATGCTACTTTTTGAGATAAATAATAGGCAAACATCTCTCCTCCCTCTTAGATCTTTACTAGAATATTTGGCCCTTTGGAGATTCTAAGCAAGGAAAAAACCCAGAAAGCTTTCATTTTTCTTGAGTATTATTTACTAAAAACCCGATTTAAAAAAAAGACCAAACCCTCTTAATCAGGTATAGTAGCAAATGGGTACTAAGGGTTGGGTATCCAACACCTGGGCGCACTGAAATATACAAGTATATTTCATTCTCAAGAAGGAGCAAACCACAACACTCAGAAGTTACACATACACCTGCTATGAGGAAACTCCCACTTGACTCTCCAGTTTTTCAGCTTTTGTAGAGGCTGAAATCAACCCCAATCTTCTAGGGGAAAAAACAGTCCACAAACAAGGCAACAGTGGGGATACTTCATAAGTTTTCTTCTAATACTTCAGCTGTCTTTAACCTTATAAATGGCATTTTTATTAAAAAGTATGTGTACTTGGTTTTAATTGTCACCTTGAACATAGGTCATTCAGAAATTGTCTAGGCAACTCTCAAATTGCTTTTTATTACCCTTCTGAGGAAGTTGTGACTCAAGGATTGTTCCTCTCCCCCCCCCATCCCTTAAGAGGTCAGAAAAATCATTAAACGTATAATAGAGGTTTCACAACAAGCCCTAGGCATGATGATGCTTAAATAACATTTGAGAAATCCAAGGCAATGCCTCAGGTTAACTATAGGTTAACACCAGAAAGAGCAGCGAGTGGCTCTGAGAATCAAAAGAATAAGAATCCCATTCATTACCCCCAAGTCTTGGCAAGTCACTTCTCTTGGGCCCTTAATTTTCCGGCCTGTAAAATAGGTGAGTAGGCTAGATTAAGGGTTATTAAACTTTTAGGGGAGTCAAGGAGACAGTGTCTATGAATAGATTTCAAGCGTCAAAAAAAAATTACAAGTTCATTTTCACATGTTAGCATTTAGCATTTTCTTCAGTTATTTAAAACACATTCTGACAAGGGGTCCTTAGGCTTCATTCACCTTTCCCCTCAAAAAAGATTTAAGTGGCACCTCTGTGTTTTTCAAAGCTAGTTACTTTGGAGAATACATTTAAAAAAAATAAGCTAAGAACTTGGTGAGGACCCACCTGGCAAGGGTAACTCTCCCTTTTAATTTGACTTTGCTTTTCAACTTTCCCTGGGCCTTTTGGCCTCTAAATCTCAGTAATTTCCTACTGTCCCACAGGAGGGTGAAAGAAAAGGAAAAAAAAAAAGGAGAGGAAGACACAGAGAGAGGGGGAGGGAGAGGAGAGGTTAAGTAAAAATAAGGGAAAAAATGGGGAGAGAGAAGAGAATGGAGAAACGCTAGAGGGAGGGAAGAGAACCGGAGGGGGAAACGGAGGGAGAGGAAGGAAATAGGGAGAAGAGAAAGGAGATTGGGAAGGGAGAGGGCAGGAGGTATAGAGAGAAGGGAAAGTTGTCAGGCGCGGGATCCCTCCTAGTCGCTACCAGACGCAGCGGCCAAGGTGCAGGGGGGCTCCGAGAAGCCGCGCGCCGCTTCCCGAGCCCGAGGCTGCTGGGGTCTGAAGCCGCACAGGGAGAAAGGGACGCCGCACGCTTCGGCTGCGGGGGACACACGTCCGTCTGCGGCCGCTCCCTCCCGGCAGCCATCCGCGGGCCCCTTCCCTCCCGCCCCACGTGGGTGACAGGTAGGGAGCTCACCTGCACGGGACAAAGCAGCGCCAGGCCGACGGCCAGCAGCAGTCGGGGGCAGGGACCGAGCGCCTTCATGGTCCGTCGTCGCAGCCGCCGCCGCCGCCGGCTTTCAGTGGGCCCGCGGGGGGAGACGGTGGCCTGCGCTCTCTGAGGCCCGCGCGGGGGGAGACGAGCCGAACGGAGCTCCTAAGGGAGCCCCAGCCGTCCAGCCCAGGGTCCCCGCGACGCAGCCTCAGCCCGCACCGGTCTCCTTTCGTAATCCGGCGCAAAACGAGGGAGAGAGCTTAACGCGCAGGTCAGGAAGGAGGAAGGGGGAGGGGGAGCAGGGGAGGTGTCGTGGCTCCTCCCCCAGGGCGGGGCCACGCGTGCGATCCTCCCCTTGTGTTGCCGCAGTAGCTGCTGAGGGGCCCGGGAAGAGGGTGTGTAACTCTCAAGCCCCGCCCAGCGGGGGGGGGCCTGCCGGGAGGGGGCAGTTCTGGCAGCCGCTGCCCAAAGCGGCCGCGCTGCCCCTTTTCTCCCCTGCTCCGTCCTTTACCAGAAGTTAAAAACGGTCTTCCTTTCCGTCAGCGCCCTTGTAACCCCTTACGCGTCTCCCCCCCATCACTCCTCCCTCCTCGCGTTATGGTTCTCTGCGCCGGCGGCGTCCTCTGGGCCGCTCGTTGCTCGCGCGTCTTAGCTGACTGAACCCTCCTCACTCACCCCTCCATCCCCCTAGCGGTTCCACACAAACTCCCACCCGGCCCCTCCCTTTCTTCCAGCACGATTTAGGAGAGGAAACTTCCGGCGCTTATCCTGGGAAGGAGAGAGGGAGATGGTATGAAAAGGGGGAAGAGACAGAGACCGAGAGAGAGAGAGAGAGAGAGAGGAGAAAAATAACTAAATGATCCCTAAGCGACGGTCCCACTAGGAAGGGGCCTCGGATCCCGGTCACACCCCTCAGTTTTTTTATTGGTGAAGCAGCGACGCAAACAGACGGAACGCTCAGTGCGGCCGAGCACGACGCGCGGTGGCCTGACCGTGATGCGGCGCTATCGGACAAACCCCGAGCCAGAAAGTTAGTCCTGGGCGGAAGGGCGGGGGAGGGGCGGCGCGGAGAGAGCGGCCTAACTTCCCGAGACCTCGAGACACGCCCCATCTTTGGGCAACAGTTTGCATTGCTGTCTGCAAGTACCCACAGCCCAGGCGGGCTTGGAAAAACTAAACTTTTGGCTTGGTGGGCCGTTCTGGTTGGGGGGCCAAAGATTATCATCTGTCGCTGAATCATTGGGTTAGAAAATAAGGATTCCTCGCTGTCATTTAGCCCAATCCTCTTTTTATTTTTTAATTAAAAATTCTGATTTTAAAAATTGAACTTTAAACACCAAATAAAACGGGCACTATCGATATAAATAGAATTGCCTGTTAATGCTGTAAAGTTACCCATGTATATATCCTGTAAATAAAAGGCTATTAAATTTAAAAAAAAAAAAAGCTTTAATAAAATAAATAAATAAATAGAATTGCCAATGAAACTGAATTTTTTCTAAATAAATGATTGTTTAACGAACTGATGCTGAGTGAAATGAGCAGGACCAGGAGATCGTTATATACTTCAACAACAATACTATATGATGATCAATTCTGATGGACCAGGCCATCTTCAGCAATGAGATGAACCAAATCATTTCCAATGGAGCAGTAATGAACTGAACCAGCTACGCCCAGAAAAAGAACTCTGGGAGATGACTAAAAACCATTACATTGAATTCCCAATCCCTATATTTATGCCCACATGCATTTTTGATTTCCTTCACAAGCTAATTGTACAATATTTCAGAGTCTGATTCTTTTTGTACAGCAAAATAACGTTTTGGTCATGTATACTTATTGTGTATCTAATTTATATTTTAATGTATTTAACATCTACTGGTCATCCTGCCATCTGGGGGAGGGGGTGGGGGATGGAGGGGAAAAATTGGAACAAGAGGTTTGGCAATTGTTAATGCTGTAAAGTTACCCATGCATATATCCTGTAAATAAAAGGCTATTAAATATAATTTTAAAAAAATAATGATTGTTTAAAATTTTTAATTCAGTGATCACGAGACAAAACACTATATGCTATGTAATAGGGATACAAAAAAAAAAAAAAAAGAAATGGCAGCCTCTGCCCTCAAGAAAGTTACATTCTATTGGAGGCAAAGGTAAGGATAATATATTGTGAGTTAAATTATAAATTTATAGAGAAATGCAAATCAAAACAATTCTGAGATATCACCCCACAGGTATCAGGTTGACTAATATGACAAAAAAGGAAAATGATAAATATTGGAGAATACTGGGAAAATTGAGACACTGATGCATTGTTGGTAGAGTTATGAATTGATCTAATCATTCTGAAGAGTAATATGGAACTATTACCGAAGGACTATAAAACTGTGCATACCCTTTGGTCCAGCCATATCACTACTAGGACTATATCACAAAGAGATCACAAAAGAAGGAAAAGGACCTACATGTACAAAAATGTTTGTAACAGCTCTTTTTGTGGTCTCAAAGAATTCAAAATTGTGACATATGAATGTAATGGGATACTATTGTGCTAGAAGAAATGATGGTCAGTCAGATTTCAGAAAAAAAAAACTGGAAAGACATGAATTAATGCTCAAGTGAAGTAAGCAGAATCAGGAGAACATTGTACATAATAACAGCAACATTGTACAATGATCAATTTTGATAGATTTAGCTCTTCTCATCAATACAGTGATCTAAGACAACTTCAAGAGACTCATGATGGAAAAAGCTCTCTAGATCCAGAGAAAGAATGGAGTCTGAATGCAGATTGAAGCATACTATTTTCACTTTTATTGTTTTTTTCTTTCTCATAGTTTTTCCCTTTTTTCCTGATTCTTCTTTCACAACATGACTAATGTGGAAATATGTTTAATATGATGGTACATGTATAACCTAAAAAAAAACCTTATAAATTTACTTGACTGTAAACTATATGATGGTAGGAACCATGGGATCAAAGATTTAGAGCAGGAAAGGACACTGATGAAACTGGACACACAGGATCCATTTCCAATATTATATTAAACAAAGTGAAAAGAGGTCACTAAAGCTTTTTTATTTTTATTTTAATTAATTTTTATTTTTAAAATTGTTATTTTATTAAAATTTAATTTTTAAAAGAGAATAATTGCAATAAAGTGTTAGGGGCCAGAGAGTGGATTGAAATATATAAGTAATAATTGGTGAGAAGATAAAGAAGCAACTGTTTAAAAAATCCAATAGAAGTATTAGACCATGAAATTAATGACGGAAATCAGGACAAGAACTTCACAGATGTAGTAAGTATCAGAATGATCCCTATAAATTATAAGTTTAGATACAAATGAATTTTTGGTATAGACTACTTTCTGAAAGAACTTTGAGTTAAGAAAACTCACTTTGTAAATAAATAGAGCTTTGTATATATATACGTATATATATATATATATATATATATATATATATATATACGTATATATATATGCATCACTTAAGAAATATCTTAAACATTGATTCATTGGGTTTACTATCAAGAATAGTTAGTACAAAACATTGCCTGCCAAAGCCCTGGGTTTGGTTTACCTTCCTCCAATCTTTTCCCCACTCCAATCCATCCTCCTCTTCGCTTTAGGAAGATTAAAATTGATCTTCCTAAAGAGCACATTTGACCATTTCATTTACCTATTGATTCTGAATTACCTAATGTCTCAGTACAGATCTTCCCACCCCTTCTACTAGGCTCTCTGAAATGGCTGCTCCATAATGAACAAACTTCCTTTCATCTTAAAACTCTTCCATTCTCTTTCCATCCTCTGATTCTCCTTGAGACATAGCTTCCTCCTAATGATGTTACTTCCCTCATTGATTTTATAGTACAAGCTATTTTCTCTCCTATCCCTGATTCACTAACTGGTAATGCTGGGGAAATCAGAATATTCCTTGCTTCCCATTAATACTTCCAGTTTTCCCTTCTGCCAGCTTCATTAAACAACCTCTCCTTCTTTAAGGCTCACACTATCTGAATTTACCACCCTAACTGGATTTTGGTGGCTAATATCTATCAACCTACAAAGCATTCTCCTTCCTTCCTCAATGAAGTCAGTGCCTGGCTTACATTCTTCCTCTCCTCTCCATCTCTCGCACTCACACTAGAGCCCAACTTTTTAAATTGTGGTTTTCAATCCAATAAAGGGTCTTATAACTGAATTGAGAGAGTCATGAAATTTTTATTTATTATTTAATTTGTTTATCTATTTTAATATGTTTAATTTGTATATCAATTTTATATCTCTGTTTAATGTTTATATCTGCTTAATTTATATATCTATTTTATGTTTATGGTAAGTTTAATTTGTTTATCTATTTTATATCCCTATATACCTGGGGTCACGTGAAAATTTCTCAGGCAAAAAAGGGTTGCAAGTAGACTAAGTTTAAGAAACCCTGAAGTAGAAGAGCTCAACGTATATATTGAAATATACAAATATTCTAAACCCCAATTCATCAAATAGGCCATTCCTATGGCCTATTCGTTATTACTATTGGCACAATAATACCTTTTATCTTGCCAACATCCACAAGTGTTCCATTGCCATGTTCGTGTTTTCTGGGATTCCTTTGTCTGATATTCTTTTATCATTCCCTCTTTCCCCTTGCCTTATTAACTCTCATCCCATTCTTTACTGTCATTTCCAATCTCTCCATCCTTTAGTTTTCTCCTTCCTTCTCAATCTCTACCCACTGGCGAACCAGTTCAACTACACTACATTCTTGAATATTTTGCTCCCTGGTCTGTTGCAAAATCCTTGTCAAATACTATTGCTAATACCTAGCCAAACCTACCATCTGGCTCTGTTCAAATTCACATGATACTGAATGGAGTTGGAAGAAATAATAAAACTGCTCACCAGATGAATCACAAATTTAAATGTTCTAATCTCAACTGGACCCTTACTCTGGAGCAAGGCAATTTTTCTACTTCTTCCTAATCAATTCTCTATTTCATTTATCACAGTGCTAGTTCCAATAATTTTTTTTTGTCCCTATTCACTCCCTCCACAATCCTCTTAGCTAAACTTGACCTCTTATTTCACTAAAACAAAGAAAAAAAATACTATTTGCTGAAAACCCCCTCTTCCCTCTTCCTCTTCCTCCTTATGTCTCATTATTTATATCTCTTCCCCCATTTTGTCTTCTTTTTGACTCAATCCCTATTGAAGAAGTGATCCTTCTCCTTCCCAATTTCTTTCTTTAGAAAATTGTTCCTAATATCCTCTTCATTTTCTCTTACTTTCAAATTATTTCTTTACATTGGCTCCTTTTCTGATGCCTATAAATGCCTCCAGCATTCTTGAGAAACCCACATTTTAGCCTACTATCCTCGCTAGTTATTGGCCTATAACTCTCTTTCATGAATTTCCTTAGAAAAGCCATTTGCCCTCCATTCCTTCTGTTATTCTCTTTTAAATCTTCTCTGATTTGACTTCCAATCTCATCATTCTGTTGAAACTGCCTTCTTAACAATTACCTATGACCTTTTTTTTTTTTTTTCTTTTCCCACAGACGTAATAAAAATGTTTTGAGAATTCCTGGGACAGCTGCTATCTCCTCTCAGCCTTGAAACCAGCTTGACAGGAAATCATTGAGAAATTTCATAGTCCTTCTACTCCAGGCCTCCAGAAAAACAAGGAGAGGGAGGGAGGGAGGAGGGAAAACACTATGGGTCAGTCTCCATTTATGCAATGAGATTAGGGAGGAGGATGGTTATTGTTGGTGGTGAGGTAGAGAAGATAAACTCATTAGGTGGCTCCTCCAAAATTGTCACTCAGTGGCAAGAGTGGAAACTAAGTGGATGCCCATCAGCTGGAGAATGACTGAATAAGTTATGGTATGTGAATGCTGTGGAATATTACTGTTCTATAAGAAACAATCAGCAGAATGATTTCAGAGAGACCTGGAGAACTGATTTTGCTAAGTGAAATGAGCAGAAGCAGGAGAACAATGTACCTATCAGTTCTGATGGACGTGGCTCTTTTCAATAATGAGGTGATTCAGGCCAATTCCAATGGTCTAGTGATGGAGAGAGCTATCTGCACCCAGAGAGAGGGTGTTGGGAACTGTGTGGATCACAATATAGCATTTTCACTCTTTTTGTTGTTGTTTGCTTGCATTTTGTTTTCTTTTTTTTTTTTTTTTCCCTTTTTGATCTGATTTTTCTTGTGCAGTACAATAATTGTAGAAATATGTTTAGAAGAAGTGCACATATTTAACATATATTGGATTACTTGCCATCTGGGGAGGAAAGAGAGGGGAAAAAATCTGAAGCACAAGGGTGAATGTTGAAAATTATCCATGCATATATTTTTAAAATAAAAAGCTTTAATACAAATATAAATTTAAAAAAAATTGTCACAGGGAGGAACACATCAGCTTTATCTTGAAGTCAGGAAGGGGTTCAATGTTTCTTGCCCTGATAACTGTCACTTTCCTGGGTGAAAGCTCAGCTCAAAATTGTCAGCACTGAGATAGATAGTTGTGAGATAGGGCAATAGTTCTGGAGATGCTCTGGATGGCTCAGATCTTCCTAAATGTGATGTAGCCAGGTTGATGGTACCTGGATGCTCAGTGGTTCCCAAGCATTTTGGCAGTCTAGGTTTCACCCTGGTTTTATACAGTTTTTTTTACCATTTCTCCTGCTTTGGACTATCCATCAGGAATAGAATCTGTTGGGCATATTGGATTGGAATCTCGAAGGGAAATGTTTATCTCATAAAAGTCCTTGTGGGAAAATGATCTTGGAGCGTCACTGATTATCATAGATGATGTACAGCTTAAACAAGGAGATACTGAAGCGGAGGCCCTCTGTAAGTATAGTGTCCTTGTACACCCTCAGGAAAATAACTCTCTGATGACCTTCCACTGCGAACACAGATTTTGTAGGCTCTTGCCTAAGCTGAGCAGCAGGTGCCCTCATGTCTCAGACCTGGCAGGTAGCCACCCAGAAATGTCCTTCAGGTTCTGGGCCAAATCCACTCCCTGGTGCCTCTGTGATGGTGAGGAATTAGATTGGGATACTAATCTCTTCTTCCCTTCCCCAAAGTGGGGCTGGTCCTGCCTTTCTCAAGGTCCCTGCACTACTACCCCCATAGCTCCTCCCAGGAGAAAGACACCAGAGAAGCCCCGAAGATCTCTTGATTGCCAAATCCAACCTTTTCCTCCCCAATCATTTTTGACTTCTCTGTAACATTTGACACTATTGATCATCTTTATTCTCATGAACTTTTGGCAACTTCATATCATCCTCAATTCTTCATTTTCAACCTCAATATCCAATCAATCTCCAATTCCTGTCATTTCAATGTTCACAACATCTCTCACTTTCTCTCTGCTGACACTGCTACCAACTCTGGCACAGGGCCTTATCACCATTAACCTACAAGTTTTTTCTTGTTCCAATCCATCCTCCACTCACCTATTAAATCAATTTGCCTAAAGTACAGGTTACCTTGCTATTTAATCAATTACAGTGGTTTCCTAGTACAGAGAATCAAATACAAAATCCTTTGCTTGACTTTAAAACCCTTTACAACATTGCCTCTTCTTACCTTTCCAGTCTTTTCCCACCTTATATCCCTTCCACCTATAAACACCCACTTACATCCCAACTCCCTCAGACATACTCTGCAATACTGTTACCATGGCCTCCTTGCTTTTTCTCAAAAGAGACACTACATTTTCCAAGTGCACAAATTTTCAGTATCAAAGTTATCTTTATCCTTCTAGTCGCCCATACTAACAATTTAGATGTCATCACTTTATGTATGGCATTATGGTTTTTAACAGGTCCCTTTCTCAAGTCTCTATGATTCTAATCTATCCTCCACTCTGTTTCCAATGTGATTTTTTTTGTGATGTGGAGGTCTGACCATCAATCAGCTCATCACCCCACTCAGTAAGCTCCAGTGACTCTCTACTGCTGGGATCAAATATAAATCTTTCTGTTCAGGTTTTAAACCTCTTCACAACCTGACCCCTTTCTTACCTTTCAAGTCTTCTCATACTTTGTTCCCCTTCACTCACTCTAGGATCCACCAACATTAACCTACTTGCAATTCCTTGGGGATAGCACCCCATCACCTTCCTTTCTCTGTGCATTATACCGGCTGTTCCTCATACCTAGAATTCTCCTTAATTTTGCTTCCTGGTTACTTTTATTTTTTTTTTCTTCCCCTCCTTTATTTAATTAGTTTACTATTGTTGCTTTTTAATTAACATTTTAAAAATTAAATTGTCCCTTCTTGTCTCCCCTACCCTAAGTCAATTGAACAAATTTAAAAAACAAAACCAAAAACAAAAAACCTCCAACACTTTAATACATAGCTTCAAAGTCTGCCAAACGAGTTTCTCAAATTAGTCACATTCAATAATGTGTGTTTCTTTCTGCATTTTAAATTCATTACCTTTGTGTCGGGATGTGAATAACATGTTTCATCTTCAATCTTTTGGACTCTTGGTTTACCATTGTGCTTATCAGTGTTCTAAGGGCTTTCAAAGTTGTTTTTTCTCTATTATGTTATAATTTTGCATATATAAATTGCTATCTAAGTTCTACTCACTTCTCTTTGCATTTCCTTTGAAACTATCCAGTTGTTTCATATGGCACAATAATATTACATTACATTTATATATCACAATGTGTTTGGTCACTTCTCAGTAGGAAGATATCCTCTTATTTTCCATTTTTTTGGGTTGTCATGAAAAGAGTTGCTATAAATATTTTTTGCACCAATAGATCTTTTTTCCTCTTTTTAAAGGAGTAAGCTGATGTCAAATCTGTCTTCCCTTCCTAGGCTGAGTCATCTCCATTGGACTCTGTTACCATGCCATAGAAAACTCTTTACTCTAGAAGTTCACTATATCCCTGGGCTAATTCTTACACTGGAAATAACCCTCCATCTCTAAGGCTTCATCTTCTGATTGGCTGGATCTTCCTTGAAGCTCTAATTTAAGGAGGAAGCACAGGCTCAAGATCACTTCATCCCATTCCAAGTTACACTGCTGATTCTTTTCCCATTCCTTGCTTTTCCTTCCCTTTTATGTGTTGCCTCTTCCCATTAGAATGAAGTAGAAACTGTCTTTCTGTTTCTTTTATTTTCATTTAATATAGCTAGTGCCTGGCACATAGTATGTGCTTAATAAATGCTTTTTTTTTTTTTTTTTTTTTACTAACCGACTTTCTTTGATTTCTTTAGTATATGTGACTATTAGTAGTATGAAAGCACTAAAGGATGTGTACAATTGGTTAATTTTCTGACTATAGTCTAAATTGTTTTCCAGAATGAATGAATGAATTCATAGCTTTACTAACAATGCATGAGTATAAGGTACAGTTAAATGATGGAGTAGCAGAAAATACTATTAATTATCCTGTGAAATCTCTTCCACAAACATTAAGAAAATTAACCACACCAAATTGGGATTAAAAAATCTAACCAAATGTCACAATCAGGCATTTTTTCAGCCAAGGAAAGCCATATCCAAAAAGGGTCTAAACATCATATTTCTTTTTTTTTTTACTTAGTATTTTATTTTTTCCCCAATTACATGTAAATACAATTTTCAACATTCATTTTTATTTTTTTTTTTTACTTTTTTTTTTTTTATTCAATAGCCTTTTATTTACAGGTTATATGCATGGGTAACTTTACAGCATTAACAATTGCCAAACCTCTTGTTCCAATTTTTCACCTCTTACCCCCCCACCCCCTCCCCTAGATGGCAGGATGACCAGTAGATGTTAAATATATTAAAATATAAATTAGATACACAATAAGTATACATGACCAAAATGTTATTTTGCTGTACAAAAAGAATCAGACTCTGAAATATTGTACAATTAGCTTGTGAAGGAAATCAAAAATGCAGGTGTGCATAAATATAGGGATTGGGAATTCAATGTAATGGTTTTTAGTCATCTCCCAGAGTTCTTTCTCTGGGCATAGCTAGTTCAGTTCATTACTGCTCCATTAGAAATGATTTGGTTGATCTCGTTGCTGAGGATGGCCAGGTCCATCAGAACTGGTCATCATATAGTATTGTTGTTGAAGTATATAATGATCTCCTGGTCCTGCTCATTTTACTCAGCATCAGTTCATGTAAGTCTCTCCAGGCCTTTCTGAAATTATCCTTCAACATTCATTTTTAAATATGAATTCCAAATTCTCTCATTCCCCCTCCATTCCCCATTCAGAAGGCAAGCAATTTGATACAGATTATATAAAGACGTCATTTTTTTTTAAAAAAAAAAATCATAAAACTGCCCAGATCAGATCTCTTATAATCAGAGGGAAAAAGTAGAAATTAAAAGAATACCTCTTTGAAAGTCACCTCCTGAAAGAACCCCCCTAATTTACTCAGAAAAAAAAAATGTAATAAAATCCTACAGGAAGGAAGGAAATAGACCTTTATTGAAACAGAAGACTTCCTAGTACTCCAATGAAAAAACCAGAACTGAATAGAAAATTTGACATACAAACACATAAGTAAAGAGGACACAAGAATAAACTTGAGTAAACAATCCTATGTGTCTAGACAATGTTAAACTATTTACATTTTTAAATTGGGAGATGCTACACAAAACTTCTCAGAACTCTTTCATAATCGGGGACTAAGAATCTAATTAAACAGAAGACCTGGGAGTGATTCTATTATGCTTCCATGATCTTAGAAGAATTAAAAAGAGTGGGGAGGAGGAATATGCAGGCAGAGGGAGAAGGAAGAGGAAGAATGAGGGAAACAAGTGGGATGTGCAAGTCAAACTTTATACCACAAGGAGAAGGTATTGTGGGAGATAAATATCATCGTCATCTGAACTTCGCAAAGGAGAGAAGAACGTGTGTGTGTGTGTGTGTGTGTGTGTGTGTGTGTGTGTAGTTGGGAATAGAAATAGAGATAGGAAAGAAAATGATTGAGAGAAAAGATGGGAATAAGAGGGAAGGATTAGTCAGAAGAAAAAACAAACTCTTAAAAAGGGGGCAGGAAAAAAGAAGAAAATGCATAAGAGAATAGAATTGGGGGAACTACACAATTAGCAATCATAACTGTGAAAGTAAATGAGATGAACACACTCATAAAATACATGAGGAAAACAGAATGGATCAGAAACTAGGATCTGCCAATATATTGCTGACAAGAATCGTATTGGAAACAGAAAGATGCCCAAATAATAAAAAGGTACTAGAGGAGAATCTATTGTGCTTCTGCTGAAGTTAAAAAAAAAAAAAAAAAAAAAAAAAAAAAGCAGGGATAAGGACTTATGATCTCAGACAAAGAAAAGGCAAAAATTGTTCAATTATTTTTAGTTATATCTGACTCATGATCCCATTTGGAGTTTTCTTGGCAAAGACACTGGAATGATTTGCCATTTCCTTTTTCAGTTCATTTTACAGATAAAGAAAAGTTTAAGTGATCTACCTAGGATCACATAGCTAGTGTGTTCGAGGTCAGATTTGATCCTAGGAAAAGGAATTTTCCTGACTTCAGACCTGGCATTGTACCCACTGTGCTACCTGGCTGCCCTAAAGCAAAAATAGGCTCAATTAAAACAAATAAACAGAGAAACTACATTTTGATAGAAAGGTATCTTAGATACTGAACAAATATGAATACTAGATAATATAAATACTAAATGGCATAGTATTTAAATTCTTAGGGAAAAAATTAAATGAGTTACAGAGAGAAATAAACAATGAAAAGTAATATGAAATCCTAATTTATTCCTCTTAGATTTAGATAAATCTTACTAGAAAATAAGCAAAAAAAGAAAGAAATGAAGGACTTGAATAGAAAAGTTAGACATATTAGACCTCTGAAAAATATTGAAAGAAAGAGAAAGTATATTTACTTCTTAACTGTGCATGACATAATCTCAAAATGTGACCATATATTAATTAGGACATAAAACTCACACAAACACATGCAAAAAAGCAAAAATAATAAATGTGTATTTTATATATTATAATGCAATTAAAATGGCATTCAATAAAGGTCCTTTTAGCAAAGATTAAAAATTAATTGAAAAATAATTGTAAAGAATAAGTAAGTCTAATCACAGAAACTTCATTAAATCAATAATTTCATTAAATAAAGTGACAACAATAAGACAGCATATGAAAATTTTTGGGGTTGTAACTAAAGCAATGCTTAGGGAAAATTTATATCCCTAAATATTTTTCTTTAATAAAACAGAAAGAGTAAATCAATAAATTCAGCATATGTCTAAAACAAATTAGAAAACCAATGAATTTAACACCCCCAATTAAACAGCAAAATAGAAATTCTGAAATCAAAGAAGAGTTTAAAAGTATATTAGTATATCTGTTCTCCACAATTCCTCCAAAATTTGTCATTTTCTTCCTACCTTTTTTTTTTAATAGTTTGATAGACATGGGATGGAAACTCAATTACTCTACTCTGAATTTCTTTAATTATTAGTGACTTAGAGAATTTTTCATATGTTGGCTGATAATTTGGATTTCTTCCTTTAAAATTTTTCTATTTATGCCCTTAAACAATGAATTGAGGGATGGGTCTTAGTTTTATTTAAATCAGTTCTTTATATATCTTGGTTATGAGATCAGAGAAACTTGTTGCAAAGACTCCCTCCCTCCCTCCCTGTACTACTGGTTTCCTTTCTAATTTTTTATTGTATTATATTTGTTTGTGAAAAAACTTTAAAATTTTGTGTAATCAATATTATAATTTTATCCTGTGTGATCCTCTCTATCATTTGCTCAGTTATGAACTCTTCTCCTATCCATAAATCCAAAAGGTAATTTCTTCCTTGCTTCTCTAATTTGTTTGTAATATAGTATTTTATATCTAGGTCATTCATGCATTTAGAGCTTACATCGATGTATTTTGTGACTATGTTTCTGTATGCTATGTACCTAATCTATTCCATTGATCAACCTTTCTTTTCTTTTTTAAACCAGCACCAAATAGTTTTTAAAGATTGCTGCTTTGGAAAGGCCTGGAGAGATTTACACGAACTGATGCTGAGTGAAATGAGCAGGACCAGGAGATCATTATATACTTCAACAACAATACTAGATGATGACCAGTTCTGATGGATCAGGCCATCCTCAGCAACGAGATCAACCAAATCATTTCTAATGGAGCAGTAATGAACTGAACTAGCTATACCCAGAAAAAGAACTCTGGGAGATGACTAAAAACCATTACATTAAATTCCCAATCCCTATATTTATGCACACCTGCATTTTGGATTTCCTTCACAGGCTAATTGTACAATAATTCAGAGTCTGATTCTTTTTGTACAGCAAAATAATGTTTTGGTCATGTATACTTATTGTGTATCTAAGTTATATTTTAATATATTTAACATCTACTGGTCATCCTGCCATTTAGGGGAGGGGGTGGGGGGGGGTAAGAGGTGAAAAATTGGAACAAGAGGTTTGGCAATTGTTAATGCTGTAAAGTTACCCATGTATATATCATGTAAATAAAAGGCTATTAAATAAAAATAAAAAAAAAAAGATTGCTGCTTTGTAGTATGGATTATTATTTATTAATATTGTTTGAACCTAACTTTACATGATTAGAGATTATCTGAACCAGAATGTCACTGTGACCTCAGTGATTCTCCAGGAATAGCAGAGATGGCTACAAGGAACTTTGAGTTCTCTCTAGGTTTCATTTGGGGTTCATCAAAGCTTGTATATTGGGTTCCCTTGTGTTCTGGCTTCATCCAGTTTTTATTGATTACTTATATTTACTGATACCCATGTCAAGCTATTTTGCTTCCAAGTTGCTATCTCAGCAAAATTGCTTAACCACATATTGTGGTTTGTATGGGCTATACTTCTATATCCTATATAATGCACAACTCCCAGAACTTAGAGAGGGAATCATACCTCCTTTCTAGCTTTCTCTCCTCTACCAAATGACCTAATACATTTCCATCTAAAACTATTTCAGGTTTTGAATTTTGTTATTATTTTTCTAGGTCCATAAAATATTTGCAATTTTGATTGTGACATTCTTCATTGAATAAGAAAATTAATTTAGGTAACATTGCCATTTTTATTATATTGGCTTACCATGAAAAATTAATGTTTCTCCAATTGTATATGCCAGCCTCTATTTCCTCAAAAAGTATTTTATAGTCAGGTTGGTATGATCCCTTAGTGAATCTTGGCATACATACATGCACATATTCTAGCTTCTGCACTTATATTGAATGGAAGCATTTTCTAACTTTTCCCTCTGGGTTTTATTAGTTTATTTATAGGTAAGCTGTGGATTTATTTTATATCTTGCAACTTTGCTAAAGTCAATTCTTTGTCCGCATTGCCATTGCTTAGTCCAATGCCCAACACAATTGCTTCTAAGGATCCTAGCTTGCTATAAGACTCACCTCAATACACCATTTTCTATGGGAAGAGTCTCCTCATTTTTGCTAGCTATTAGTCTCTCCCTCTTTCTCAAATTATTTTCTATACACTTTTTTCTCTAATAGAATTAAAATTTTTCGACTCTTTCCTTCTTTGAACAGTTTGGTGCCTGACAAAGTCTTCCTTTCTATCTTATCTCCTGCTTTCATATTAGGAAATATATATATATATATATATATATATATATATATATATTTTTACTCTCAAATACTCTTACTACCCAGTTCCTCAATCAATTCATAGTTAATGATCTGATCTTTTCCAGCTTAGCTGTACATAGTAATGGTTATACTTTTGATCTTGATCCATAAGTGTTCCATTTCAATGTTCATATACTCTGAAATTCCATAATCTTTTATCCTCCTCCCTTTCTTTATGCCTTATGACATCCATTTTTTTTCTTTTCACCATAACCTATAATCACTCCATTCTCAGTATTTTTTCAGGCCATCATCCCCACACTGGACATACTTTCCCCTCTTCCCAATCTCTACCTTTTGCTGAACTCTCAAATCCCTTTCTTATCCAGTCATCAATCATTCCTTGTCAAATCGAGGTCTTGTATTCTCACCATCTGGCTCTTTCAATTGCACTCATGTGATACTTAAAGTGGCTGGAGAAAATCAAGACACCATGATGGCTGAGTCAGCTTCAAATTTCTGCTATTAAATCTCAATTAGGCCCTCACTCTGTCGAAAGGCAAACCTTCTACTCCTTCCTAATTGCTCCCCACAGTACATAATCCAAATATTTCTCTGGCCTAAAAAATACTTTTCAAAATCATTGGAAAATCTCCTTGAAAAGGAATAACAGTGGCATCCAAATTTTTTTTCTGTAAAGAATAGCTCTTATATTGGTCATGTCTTTTCATCCTCACTTACCTGAATTGATTATTTTGATACTTACATTTCTCCATTGAGAAAGGATTAAGATATTTGTGGAAGAAAAGTTACTGCAAGTGTCTCTGATAAAAGTCTCATTTCTCAAATGTATAGCGATCCAGTGAATCAAATTTATAAGAATACAAGTCATTCCCAAATTGATAGTCATAGGATCTGAATAGACAGTTTGATGAAGAAATCAAAGTTATCCATAATCATATGGAAAAATGTTTTAAATTACTATTGGTCAGAGAAATGCACATTAAAACAACTTTGAGCACCACCTTATACCTATTAGATTGGCTAATATGGGAGAAAAGGAAAATAATAAATGTTGGAGAGGATGTGGAAAATTTGAGTCACTATTGCATTATTGGTGGAGTTATGAACTGATCCAACCATTCTGGAAAGTAATTTTGAACCATGCTCAAAGGACAATCAAACTGCATATTCTTTGATCCAACAATACTACTACTACTACTACTCTATCCCAAAGAGATTATTTAAAAGAGGAAAAAGGACCACATGTACAAAAATATTTATAGTAGCTCTTTTTGTAATGGCAAAGAATTGGAAAATTGAGGGAGTGAGCAAGTTGTGGTATATGATTATGATAGAATATTATTATGTTAAAAGAAATGAAAAGAATAATGGTTTCAGGAAAAAACTTGGAAAGACTTGCATGAGTTGATGCTGAGTGAAGTGAGTAGAATAGAATAATGTACATAAGTGCAATATTGTATAATGATCTGCTCTGAGTTAGATGTTTTCAGCAATTCAGTGGTCCAAGAAAATTCTAAAGGCCTTTAGAGAATTGATGAAGTCTGAATGCAGATTGAAGAAAACTTGTTTTTACTTTCTTTATTTTTTTAGGTTTTTTTCAGTCTCTTTTTTTCTTTCATAACATGATTATGTAGAAATATGTTTTATACGATTACACATGTATAATCTACATCAGATTACTTGCCATCTTGGGAAGGAGGGAATGGAGGGAGAAAAAAATTGAAACTGAAAATATTATTAAAAAGAATGTTGAAAATTGTTTTTACAACTAATCAGAAAAAATAAAATAATATTTACATTAAAAATATTAATGGAAGGAAAGAGGTCCTTTTGTTTACTCCAAGCTCAGGAGGAATGGAAAGAATAGGTTGGATATATACCTGATCATTCAAATGTTCTTGAATATCTACTCAATATCCACTGTATTTTTGAATATTATGATCTTTTTTTGTTCCATATTTCTTTAAATGTTCATTTAAATCATCTTGAAGCCAAAATCATGTGGGACATGCTAATTTGAATATCTCTGTCTTCACGTTAGAAATTTTTAGATATTAATGTTAAAACAAAATTGTTTCTTGCAGACTTGAGTCTAAAGCACACAGTATAGTATTTTATATATTTTTTTTCTTCTCCTAACCAAAGGCCACCCCCTCTGTATGCATTGTTGAAGAAATCCCTTCCAGAATTTTCCCTATCAACCCCCTCTTTCTAATATTCAACTTCTCCCTACTTGTTCTCCTAACTACCTAGGTAGCTCTTCCCTGCTACCTACAAATTTGTCCATTATTTAGCTATTCTTAAAAATCCCTTATTTAATCCTACCATCTCTGGTAGCTGTGTTTTTCTCTTCTCAGTTTGGAAAAGTCATCCCAAATTTGTTTGTTTTTTTTCATATTCTAGTTATTGTATCAATTGTTCTCCTGGTTCTGTTCATTTTACTCTGAATCAGTTCATTTATCTTCCCAGGTTTCTATGAAACCATTTCTTTCATCATTTCTTACAGCATAATAGCATTTGATCACATTATATACTATAAGTTGTTCAGCTTTTCTTCAGTTTGTGGAAACCCCCTCAGATTCCCAATTCTTTGCCACCTCAAAAAGCTAAAACTTCTTTTGTAGTTGTCCTTAATTAGTATTTGTTTTCCTTAGTACTTACCCCTCCCTTAAAATCTATCCTTCTTCTAACTTTAAAATTCTTATTTTATTAATAAACAATATTTTAAACATTTTTTTAGTATTCTTGCTTTATCTTCTAGGAATTCTAGTTGAATTTGTGCCTAAGTTGTATTTTTCTTTAAGGTTTTGCTTGGAGATGTTTTGAAATCATTCTCTTTTTCTGGACTTGGGCCTTGAGTAAAAATAACTTTTTATAGTAGGACTCTTCTCTCTTCCCCTTCCCCTCTCCCCCATTTTTCAGGCTTATTTCCTGGCTTCCAACTTAATGTTATAGCTGGATTCTGTCCATTTCTAGAGGGAAGGTCCGGACTGGTAATGCTGCTAATTCTTGGGGTATTGAGCGTTGCATTATTCCAGTATCTCAGGGACAGGATTCAGATCTGCAAGCTTTCAGCGCTCAGAAAATGGTCTGATCCTGGGCAACTTCTGAGCTCTGCAAGTTCCTGATCTGGGTTTGTAGCCGAGTAACTCTAGAGTACTTAGTACTGGACTTAGCTTTTAGAAACTCTACTGAGCCTGCAGTTTCCCTTTGCTCTGGATTGCTTCACTGGCTATTCCTCTGCAAACTTCAAACCGGCCAAAAGCTGGAACTAAGACCGGGCTTTGTCACTGTGATAGGATTCATACTACTGCTCTTTGATTCAGAACTTGCTCCCTTCAGGCTGGGATCTGCGGCACTTTAACATGGATTGCTATTCTTGCACACATGTCCCCTTCCGTAGTCCATCCTGGACCACAGTCCTGTGACCCTGATCGGAGTAGTGAGCAACAAAATTGTCAGTTGGCAGCCAGTCATGCAGGGAGCCCCATCGTGGATCTGGGAATCCCCTGTACATGTTTTGGTCTTTCTGTGTAAAAGCGTTCCATTCATAATGTTGCCTGAGCCAGATCTCTTTCCCAATATCCACAGGCCTCCCTGTAGTCTCCCTTTTCTGACTTGGTCTGGGAAAATGACTGGTGAATTTTTCTTGGATTTCCTCATCAAGATTTGGCCTGGAGCATTTTCTAGATCTATTTGGAAGAGCTAGTTTAAAAATATATATATATATATATATTTTTGGAGGGGGTGGGATATCTTTGCTCTGCCTTTTCATGCTTACTTTCTAATTCTACAGAAATATGTTTGTGTATACACACACACACACACACACACACACATATATATACATATAAGATAATTACAGGTTAGAGGGACTATAGCTTTGGAAGTGAAGGCACCAAAAGTGTGAAACACCTGGGAAGGCTTCTTGAAGATTGTATTTGAACTGAATTTTTAAGGAGTTTAGAGATCCCTGGAAGCAGAGATGAGGAGGGAAAGCTTTTCAGGGATGAAGAGATATTGAACAATCACAGTGGTTCTCTATTGCCATCAGATTAAAAATAAAGTTTTGGTAAAGAAGGAGTTTATTACTAGACACCTGGGAAGTTGTAATATGAAACATTTTTGAGAACCATTGCTCTGTAAAAGTCTTCTTAAAAATTCACATTCCCAACAAGCTGAACTGTCAGAGATTTCATTCATACTGACTTTGGCCATTCATGAGTTTAGTACCACTAGTTAAAAATGAGTCAGAAATGAGGCTCTTTGTTTAAACTTATAGGAACATATCATTCACTCTACTAAGAATATTCAAGTCAATGACTAACACAGTCATGAGTTGTGGTAATTTCAATACCACATGTGATGTTCTTGCTGTAGTAATAACTTGTTTTTCACATGGGCGTTTAATCAGTGGGCCAGGTTGCCAAGCAAAGTTGTGGAATTCTCTTTTCTAGAAAACTTTAATGACAGAGAAAATTCTCATACATTTGACATGGTTTTAGTGTGATTTGAAATCAGGAAAAAGGGAAAGGAACATTTATTAACACCTACTTTATGCCAGTCATTGTGCTAAGTACTTCATAAATATTCTATCCTCATAACAAGTTTCTGAGGTGGGTGCTATTATTATTATTTCCATTTTATAGTTGAAGAATTTCTGTGACCCAGGGCCACACAATAAGTGCTTAAGGCTGGATTTGAATTTAGATCTTCCTGACACCAGAATTAGTGCTCTATGCCATTATAATCCCTAATTCTATTTATGTCAAGGGATAAAATAAATCAGATCCTGCTCTTAAAACAGAGCAAGCCTTCGGTGGCATCCAATCATTTCATTGTGGCATCTTTTTTTTGGGAAAAAGGTACACAATCTTACTTGGGTCTATAGTTCTTTCTACACATAGGCATCCAAGTGTAACTATTTAAATGGAAAAGTAGTTCTAGTAGCTCCATTGTTGATGAGGTCCTGGGCAAAGGAGGTAAGAAGAATCCCAGCCAAACCTCTTCAGTTTCTTCTTTGAGTCTTCTCTGAATATTATTATTTGAGGGCCTTAATGAACCTAAATTAGGACAACTCATTGCAGCCACTGGAACAAAGTTATACAGAGTTCAGGGAGTTTAACAATGAGGAGGAAACTTGATGGGATTCTCTTAATCTTTTCAATTCTTTTACTTAGTCCTTTCAAAGGAATAGTTGTATGGTGATCTAACATCCACATGAGGGAAGGAAAAAGGAAGGAAACACACATGTAAGAACAATGTATTCAAAAGAAATTTATTAAAAGCTGTTCTTTACAACTGCCTGGAAGAAGGGGGGAAGGATAAAAAAAAGATGCTATAGTTCACCAAGTCTGTGTATAGATTGGGTGATGTTCAATCAGTTATGTCCAACTCTTTATCACCCCATTTGGGGTTTTATTGGCAGAGATACTAGAATGATTTATTATTTTATTTTCCAGTTTATTTGACAGAGGAGGAAACTGAGGCAAACAGGATTAAGTGACTCACCCAAAATTACACAAATTTGTAAGTATCTAAGGCCAGATTTGAACCCAAAAGTATTCTTGACTCCTGATCTGGCATTCTGTGCACTCTGGTACCACATAGATTGGAATGATATAATAGTGCAATAGCTCCTGACACAGCTTCTTGGGTTTCCATATTTTGTATCGGAAAAGTCTCAGTTCTTATTGATGTTAAAGGTAATCGTGTCTTCAGGTATGCCATGATGGTGACTGGGGCAGGGGAGGGGGTAAGGTGTTATTTGGTACTTGAACTTCCACATTTATACTTTGAGGTTTGAGGGCAATGAGAATATGAGCTTTGAATGTTTCCTGATTTAGATTAGGTAACAAAGGGAATGTGGAGGATTTTATCCACAATTCCAAGTACTAAGCAAGAGTCACTTATCTAAGAAGTTGTAATCATTGAAAAAGGGATAGATCATCTTGGCTAGTTCTAGGAACAAAAGCAAAACCAAAAAGCAGATATTAGCCAACAGATGTGGATATGAATTTTCCCATAAAGTTGTCTCTTTAATTAACCAGCTGGCACTAGGAGAATCGCTGTGCATTATTCTCTCATTTTGGGGAAGGTTTAAGGCTTTTTCCTCAAGATTACACAGGCACATTACTACCTTGGAATGCATTGGGAAAGAGGAAATCTTAAGGATTCTTATTGTTGTCTTGTGCTCCAACAAGTGCTTTGGTTTCAGAGAGGAAATGCCATGACAGACAAGTGGGTTGGATTTAAGTGAGGGAGGCTGTGCAAGGTCACCTGCCTCACTTTCCCCTCCAGAGCCACCTGGGTCCAGTGGCCAGCTATAGATCAGGATGACTGTATTAAGAAGAAAAAAGACCTCAGCCTACTAAGATGCAGGCTACCTATGCATGCATATGCTATTGAGAAAGATGTTTACAAAATAAAGTCTGAGCTTGCATTTGCCAAAAAACAAAACAAACAAAAAAAAAAAACAAAGCAAACATATCCTTATATACATTCTTGACAGGGGAATTGAGACTAAACGTCATTGCAGCGTTCCTAATTTTGTTAGCTCTTCTACGGATCCAAACCTGAAACAAACTGCTTCCAGAAAAGTTACTCCCCTTGTTTTTCTTTCCTTAAGAGAGGCAGCTGATGACTCAGTGGGTAGAGCCCTGGACCTAGAGTCAGAAGACTGGATTTAATTATGGTCACAGACATTTACTAGTTATGTAATCCTGAGTAGGTCAACCAGTTTGTCTTACTCCACCAGAGAAAGAAATGTCCTTGTCAAGAAAATCCCATGGACAGTAAGATTCACAGGGTCACTAAGAGTCAGATAAGGCTGAAAAAGAGGCAAGTGGCATGGTTAATAGTGTTGGACAGGGGTGGGAGGAGGTGTCAGGAATATTTGAGTTTCAATCACATTCTCAGTTTCCTTATCTGTAATAATTTTCTCTCTTCGTAGGTTATTGTGAAGATCAAAGAGATAACTTAGGAAAAGGGTTTTGTAAATCTAAAGCTCTATGTAATTAATGATTAGTAATAATAGCTGAAACATTTATCTTATTAAAAATTTATTTGTTATTAGATCCAAAGCACATTTGTTGACTCCTCTGTCTGTCTGTCTCTCTCTCTCTCTTCTTTCTTTCTCTTTCTTCTTTCTCTTTTTTCCTCCTCTCTTCTCTGTTTCTCTTTGTCTTTGTCTCTTTTTCTCTCTCCTTCCCTCTCCCTTCCTCCCTGCTTCCTTCTCTTCTACTCTTTCCATACTCTTTCTTTCTCTTCTCTTTTTCTCTCCTTCCGTCTTCATCTCTCCTTCCCTCCCATCCTCCTTCTCTATCTCTCTCCTTTCTCCTCTTTCCCCTCTCTCTCTTTTCTTTTCTCTTCCTTTCTTCCATTCTTCCTCCCTCATCCCTCTCTTTCTTCCTGTCTTCCCTTTTCTCCTTTCCTTTCTCCTTTTTCTTTTTTTCTCTTTCCTCTCTCCTCACTTTCTCTTTCCCTCCCTCCCTCTCTCTCTTTTCTGTCTCCGTCTCTCTTTTCCTCCTCTTCCTCCCTGCTTCTCTCTTTTACACTGTTTCCTTACTCCTCTCTTTTTTCTTTTCTATTTTTTTCTCTTTCTCCTCTCTTCTCTCTTTCTGCTCTCTGTCTCCATCTCTCCTCTACCACCCTCCTTCTCTTTCTCTCTCTTCTTTCACTTCTCTTTCTTTCCACTCTTTCATTTTTCTCTTCTATCTTTTCCTTTCTCTCTCCTTTATTTCTCTCCTCTCTCTCCTACTCTTTCTATTTCCCTTCTTCCCTTCCCCCATCTCTCTTTCTCCCTCACCCCTATTTTTCTTTCTGCCTTCCCCCCTCTTTCTTCCCCTTCTCTTTCCTCTAACTCCTTTTTCTTTTTCTCCTTTCCTTTCTCTTACTCTTTCTCCTCTCCCTCTCTCCTTCCTTTCCTCCTTCCATACATTTTCTCCCTCCCTCCCTTCCTCCCTTCATCTCTCCTATTCCCTCTCTCTCTTTTCTCCTCTTCTCAATCAATCAATTAATTAGATTCTCTTTTATATCCCCTTTTACACACTTGTAAGATGAAGGTCTTAGATTTGGTAACCTCAAAGGTTTCTTTTAGCTCTCAGTCTATGATTCTATGATCTTATGAATGGAATAATTTGTGGCAAGATTAGTTAGCACTGATGTTTTATCTGTTAAATTAAACCAAAATAATTGTTTTCTTCTATATTTTTTATGAAGATATAACCACTAATAAGGCAGAAGCCTTCTATTCTCATATGCATGTGTAGAAGACATTTCAAGAGAAAAAAGTTATGTTCTAATTGTCTGTTTTTAATATGTGTTCCGTGTTATTTGAATATGATATTACTATTCCTAAAACACAAGCCTAAGTACAACCTCCAACCCCTACTCAAAAGTCTTCCATGGCTTCCTTTTACTTCTGGAGATAATACAACGTCCTCAGCGTGAGATAGAAAGCTCTTCAATATCTACTACCTACCTACCTTTCCAGACTTCTTTTTATATCCTTTTATTCATTCTCCATTTCAAGCAATTAGAAGTCTGCCAGTAGTTCCCGCTACACTCTGCTTCAGCTTCCATGCCTGTGTCTTTGTACAATTAGTGCCCTCATTTTGAAATGTACTGCCTCCTCACAGGATCCCTGACTTCCTTCAAAGCATAGCTCACATGAAGCCTTTCCTGACCTCCCAAGTGTCAATATTTTTTCCCTTGCTGCTGTTGCTTTGATTTTTATTGTATTTACTTACAGGAGAAGGGAAATTCCTCAAGGACAGGACTTATTTTATTTTTGTCTTTGCATCTCCTGCACCTAACAGATTTTTTCCCCCAACCAGACTTGTGATTTCAGTGTTGCAAGGAATTTTATCAATGTAGTTTGGAGTTATTGGGCAACTTTTAGTCTTAGCGAATGGTCTAGGGACCAGAACAGCTATGTGAAATACATAGGTTCTAGCAAGTATGTGTCAGATGTAGGACTCTTGACTCCATGCCTTCCAAAGCCAGCACTCCATCTACTATGCAGAGCTACTCAGCATGTATTGTCCAATTATTTCAGTCATGTTCGATTCCTTGTGACCTTTTGTGGATTTTTCTTGGCAAAGATCCTGGAATGATTTACCGGTTTTTTTTCCTCCAACTCACTTTACAGATGAGGAAACTGAGGCAATAAGGATTAAGTGACTTGCTCAGGGTCAGGCCAGATTCAAAATCAGGAAAATGAGTCTTTATGATTCCAACCCTGTAGTCTACCCACCACCCACCTAACCTGCCCCACTTCTCAGTGCACAGTAGGTACTTAATAATTAGATGATCAATTGAACTGAATTGCTCTGAAGCTTCCAATCACGCCCTCATTAGCAACATAGTCTAACTAAGCAAGAGATAACTAAATGATTCCTATACAAATAAATATAATCTTAGCTGGGCATTGACTAGTTTCAGACTAGATTTAGAAGAGAGCTTTTCTCTATCAGATTTTGAGTTCAGTTTGCTGATTTAATGATTTAAAACTTATTCTTAGTAACTTGTGAATATAGGGTCATTCTTTCTAGACTACTGATCAAATTAAAATTTAACACAATTCATCATATCTGTAAGCATTTTCTGCATGATTAAAAATGCAAAAAATGGGTGAATTTTGGTCATTCTTTCTAGACTACTGATCAAATTAAAATTTAACACAATTCATCAGATCTGTAAGTATTTTCTGCATAATTAAAATGCAAAAAACAGGTGAATTTTGGTGAGACCAAGACTCCTTTTTTGTTGGTAACATGGGTTGTGATCATTTGTAGGTAGGTCCATCGGATAGCCTAGAATGTGGGCTCATCATGATGAGTGTGGGTGTCCTGGAATCATTTGATGAAGGGGAGTCACAGTGACTGTGCTTTCTAGATTCGTGGGGAACCATCCAGTTTATAACACTGTTGTCTGACAAACAGGAAATTCTGGCAAAGCCCTGGTTTATTTCACAATGGAGAGCCACTGAAAAGGGCAAACATGGTTAAAAGGCAGTCAGCAATTTCTGTTTCTCATTTTGGCTTTTTTTTTTTTTTTTTCCTGTGTGTTGGGGGGAAGTGGAGGGCCAGTATCTCACTTCAAGGAGAAGCTGAAGCTTAGGGGTGGGAAAAAAATTATGCTTAAATTCAAAACTGCTAAGGAGCAATAGAAATTGTGACCACAGTAGAAATAATAAATTAACAGGTATATATTCAAGTATAATGAAGATGATAATGTTGAGGAAGTTGTCAAAAATAACCAGCACTTATGTAAGTCTTTAGGGATTACAAAGCACTACACATGGTATCTCACTAGATCCTCACAACAACCCTGTGAGGGAACAATAATTATACCCAATTTATGGAAGAGAAAACTGAGTTGAACCCCTGTATCCAAAGTCATATAATTGATGTACTTTTCAAACTCAGTTTTTTGTTTTTTTCTTTTTTTCCTGACTTCAAACTCAGGATTTTATTCACTTTGCCACTTAGATCTATTCTTCAGGTTTTATTAATGTTCTAAAACAATTTATATATTTAACATTAGGTTTAGATTATCCACACAAATTATATGCTGCTGAAACAAAAAACAACTTGTATTTTTTTTTTAAAGCAAATACAAACTGTGTAGTATATTCATTTTAATTTTAACATGGAAAATGGATAACAAGATATGCTGTTGCTCAATTGTGTCAATTCTTCATGAGCTCATTTGGGCCTTTCTTAGCAAAGATATTGAAGTAGTCTGTCATTTCCTTCTCCAGCTCATTTTACAGATGAAAAAACTGAGGAAAATAGGATTGAGTGACTTTCATAGGATCACACAGCTAATAAGTGCCTGAGACCATATTTGAACTCAGGTCTTCCCAAATCCATGCCCAGCACTCTATCTACTGTGCCACTTACCCTTTCAAACTTCCTCAATAGCTAAAAGAGTTCCAGTTAAATTGTTTTAAATTTCTATGTTCTCTTTTAAGCCTTTAAATTTGTTCTAGATTTTTATCCACTTGTTCAATTATACATGTAAAGGATGACAAATCTGAATATATATAGTTAAGTCTGTGATTCTTTTCTCCTTTATCATTTGGCCCTTCTTGCATCAGGATTCATATTTCTCATGATGTTATTTTGGTCCCTATTGCATATTAGAATCATAGGATTTCAAGCTGGAAGAAACCTAGAGATCATTTAGTACAACTCTGACATTTTATAACTGAGGAAACTTAAGCCCAGAGAGATGATATAATTTGCTCTGAGCTTGACGGTCAGTGACAGAGAAAGGACTAGAAACCTGGAGTTCATTACTTCCAGGGCAATACACTGAGACATCATGTTGTTTCTCACTTATAGAGTTTTGTTACAAAATTGGTTCTGCTGAAAATTTGGTTGTTTTCATAAGGACAACCTGCTGTTTGTACTAATTGCTACAAATTTTAAGGGCCATTTTATACCTTTAAAAATTGAAATGCATCAATTAATTGCTAGGCAGCTATGTGGCACAGTGGGTAGAGTCCTAGGGTCTAGAGTCAGGAAACTCATCTTCCTGACTGCAAATCTGGCTTCGGATACTTATTAGCTATCTGGGCTACCTGGGTTGTTTCAGTTGCCTTACTTGTAAAATGAACTGGAGAAGGAAAGGGCAAACTACTCCGGTATGTCTGCCAAGAAAACTCCATATGGGGTCACAAAGAGTCAGAAATGACTGAAAAATGTTTGAACACACATTTAAATACTTAGAGATTATACAACAAATGGATAAATTACCATTTCCTTCAAACAGAACCATGATCTGGGAACCAAAGCATAACATTAACAAGCAAGCTGAAGACATCTTTAAACTACAGAAATATCTTTAATATTTCCTACATTCAAATGATGGAAAGCTTACTTTTGTATGTATGTGAAAATAGGCACTGATTATGAGGCAATTAGACACCACTGATAATTAAGTACATTTAATATAATTAAGTACATTTAAGTTTCCCCAAAAGAACAACGTTAAAATAAACAACACAGAACCCAATTCCTTTCTTGGAATCAATTAGTATATCCCATGCACAGGTAGAGGTTTACTAAATAAATAACATTTAGGCATAACTTACACAAGTGTAGTAGTAACAACACATCTTACTTTTAAATTGCATTTTATTCTAGGTCCTCAAAATCTATTGCATAAAGCAAAGTGATATTAGTTTTACATTCCTCAATAGAAGTTCTAGATTCCTCAGTAAATAAAATTTCTTTCCGTCCTGGGAAAGATTTTCCAAAGGGTAGAACTGAAATTAAAGTTCAGGGGAACAAGCTTGAAGTTTGGATATTTTTGCAGTTTCCCTGAATCAAAGTTAAAGTGACTTTTCAAAGGATGATAGATTTAGAATTGGGAGGGGCTTTACGGAAACTTAAAAGAGTTATCCCATCCCAACTCCCTCATTTTACAAATGATTGTTAACCTATCCAAGATCATGCATCAGAATTGGAATTTGAATCCAGTTTTTCTTATTCCAAATCTACTCTTCTTTCCACTGTTCTACACTGTCTCCTTCTGAAATGTTCATTTTGCCTCCTCCCATATCTTAATCACAGATGGCATGTTAATGTGAGGAACAAAGAGAAGATTAACTCATAAAACACCAGCCAAACACCTTATCCTTGAGAAGCATTTGCATTCTTGACAAATAATATGGGTGCTCTTTGACAAGAGTACATTTGTGTTTGCCATTCACCTGGTTCCTAATCAATATGGCTGTGATCCTTAAGTGGAAGAAAATATATTTGCAATGAAATAAAAGATATTCTCTAGATGATAATATGCATATGTTTCTATTAACAGAATGATACAAAAGAGAAAGTGCAATTAATCAGTTAGATGTCAGACTTTAAACCCCCTAAAGAGGGCAGAACCTCATATGGCCTTGATTAGGGCTAGAAGCCCTGTCCACCTTAGAATTTGTTAACTGAATGACAAGGGGATTTCTTTCCACTCCATGAAGGTGCAAAACCCCAGTGGAGTCTGGTTAACAGGCCAGCGTGTAAACCCTGTTGTAAGTGAGAGTGAAGGCATCTGGGAGCTGCCCCATGCCTCCAACCTAGGGCAACCTGAAAGCCCTAGGACTGTCCAGAGAGCCGCCCTGTAGACATTGTGAGTCAGTTAAACAAAATACTTTCAAGAATCAAAGTCCAGAACTATTTGCAGAACAAATTTACTTTCTTACTAATGTGAACAGGGCTTAGCCACGGTGAAGTAGCTGCTGAATTAGCTCTTCCTGTGTGTTTCCTTACTTCGGAGGAGACGTAAAATGCGCTCATTTTTGGTTAGTTCTGCTGGTAGCTCATTTGCCTGAAAGAAGAAATACAGTGGTAAGAAAACTCCAACTCAGTTGCCAGTGTTGTACATCTTGATATACCTGCCCCCACAATCTCCCTTCCATTGATCTGAAATTCCCATTTTATTTACTTAATGTTTCTCCTTAACTCCAGTCCTGTCCAAATTGTGGATCATTGTACTCATATTGTACTATGATCTGTGGTCTACAGCTCAATAACACAGATTGATTTTATAGTGTTATTGGGAGGCAGTGTGGTTTGGTGGGAAATTTATATGTGTATGTATATATGTACACATACAGAATCTCTCTCTCTATAGGTCTATCTAATTTTTACAATGGATTATACAACCTCTACAGACCCTTACGCTCTGAGATCATGTGATTCTGAGGAACAGAACCTGAAACCTAGACAGGCTTATGTAAAGGTGAAATTAAAAAATGAAATTAAAAAATTTCTTAGATTGACACCTGAAAGATTTGGGTGTCAGTTGTGGCTGTATCAAATTACTGGTTAAATCACAGGCAAATTACTAAACAACTCTCAATAATAGTTTTCTCTTTATTAACCTCAGGATGGTATGGAGATCATATGAACTTATGAATAAGCATGCTCCATCTAATACTGTCAAAGGATAATAAGAGCAAAGAAACCAAAAAATATTAAGCAGAGTGATGTTCCCGGGTAGATCAATGTTATAAATGGGTAATTTGTGAAAGGAAATGACAGAGGAATGATGTGATTCTACAGCAGGGGTTGATTCTAAGGTATTGATAAAATTCTTGCAAAGTACATTGGTTGGGGCAAACTTACAAGGGTATGTTACTTAATACTTAAAATAATACTTAAATACTTAAATTTACTTACTTAATACTTAAAATACTTAATATTTTACTTAAATACTTATTTACTTAAATACTTAATACTTAAAATACTTAATACTTAAATACTTAAATTACTTAAATACTTAAGTACTTAATACTTAAAATACTTAAGAAATACTTAAATACTTAAAAATTTTGAAATACTTAAAAAAAAATAAAGCTGTATAATTTACAAAGTGTCATTTTACATGGCATTTAAATTATACTTTTCTATGAGTCAAATCATTGGATCAACAAGTATTTATCACCTACTTTGTGCCAGACAATATGCTACTCACTGGAAAACCAAAGAAAGGTAAAAGACAGTTCCTGTTCTCAAAGAGCTCAGTCTACTGGGAAATACAATATATAAGCAACTCTGTACAAACAGGATATATGTATATTTATATATGTGCACATACAAAATAACATATATGTACAACATATACATATATGTGTGTACACAATTCATATGTGTATATGTATCTATACAGAGCTATAAAATGTATGCCAAATAATTTGTTATACATGTATACATGCAAATATATGCATGTGTTTATATATTATACACATTTTAAAATTTTTTCTTTTATTATTCAGGACTCAACCATTCATCTTGAAAAGTTTGGCTAATTAAAAGTCTGTATTCTATTAATATTAACTTCATCTGACTAAAAGCTGTCCCAAGAGATATGAAAATCTACTAAAATCCTTAAACATTCCTTAGATAAGAAGCCAGAGGAAGAATGTCATCTGTTCCTGACTCCTGATATGTAAACACTTCTTCATCCGTCCATTTGTGAATTCTCTAAATGCTGTTTAATCTCTGTAGATAAACTAAAGTATAGAGAGATTAAACAGCATTTTTATCTACGGAGTTTGTTTGATGAAGTTGGTTTTGTCCTCAGGGGTTTCTTTTGGTTGTTTGTTTCCTTTTATGAAATTTAAAGGAAGTATGGGATTTTGGATCTATCTTCTTTTTAACTTTTATGGCCCAAGAAAAATGTACAAGATTACAACATGCAAAAGAATGATTTCTTCGTTATTCTGACATAATTTTGCGTATAAGAAATCTTATCAAAACTCTCATGGTCAGGTTTTCTCTGAGGTCTAAAACTAAGCTTTTGCGTAATAACAATACCATTAAAATTTCTATGTTGTGGTAAATATATACTTGGTAATAGTTACCCCCCACATGAACTCAGAGAGAAGATATTTCTCCCAAAACAACTACAAAAAGCTCCATAATATATCTTTAACTTGTTCATTAAATTAGGCAATTAATTAATGACAATCAACATGGGGGGAAAAAATTAAATTCTTGTCCTGTTGGAGAAGAGTGTAGAGGAACTTGAGTTCCTCTAAATAGCTATAACTATCTGTATTTTCTCTGTGCCCTCAGGAAATACAGGATGTTGTGCCATTGTTCTCTTTTAATGTCCTGACTCAGTTTCCCTAATTGTCCTATTCGGTTACTGTGCCTCAGGTTATAACCTTTCCCTCTTAATGTTTGATAGGATAAAGGTCTTATATCTTAGACCTTAGGCTACACTCATTCCCTCTTAGTGTTTGACAGGACAAAGGTTTATCCATTTTAGATGTCATTAGCATATCAGGAGCCTCTCCAGTATCTCCTTTATGTCATCCTAGGTTCCCCCCCCTCCCCCCCCATTAGGTTATCCCCATCCAGGTACCTCCCCTATTATGTCATTGTTCTTGTTGCCCTATAAAATAATATTGTATTTGACATTTGCATTTGGATTCTTTGAGACGATAATCTCAGATAATCTCATTCAGCCCTGGCACCAAACCATGGATCCATTTGGTCCCAGTAAATCTCTCCTATTTAATAAATTATTACTCTCTAATCTCTATCTTGCTCAGTTTCTCCCGCATTACAAAAAGAGCTAGGATCCATCTCTCCACTTAAATGCTATTTCACTATTCTCCCTTGGCTCTTCCCCTACCTCTTTATATTTCAAAAACTAAACTAAACCAAAACAAACAAACAAACAAAAAACCCAGACAAAAAATTCTTTGAATTTTTTTTTAACCAGTTCTTCCTCCTAATCACTACTTCTTATTTGCTCATCTCTTTTGCTGAATTTTCATATTTGTCACAACTACTGTGTGTCTCCCACAAAGATCTGTCCTGGGTTTTTTTTCCCTTTTCTTCTATGAGACAGCTAAATGAGGCAATGGATAAAATGTTGGGTGTGGAGTCAGGATCTGAGTTCACATTTGGGCAAGTCATTTAACCTATCTGTTTCAGTTTTCCCAACTGTAAAATGGTGATAAATAATAACACCTACATCCCAGAGTTTTATGGAGAACAAATGAAATAATATTTATAACACACTTAGACTGTTACATAATAGTTGCTTAATAAATGATTATTTCTTTCCTTCTATATTTTCTCATTTGGTGATTTAAGCAGCTCCCATGGGTTCAATGAACAGTAATGTAAATGCTTCCTAAATCAACGCATCTAGCCCAAATTTCCCTCCTGAGTTCCAATCCAGGATCACCAACTGCCTGTTGAATACACAGAAATTAATGTGCTATAGGAATTTTTTACTCAGAATATCCAAAACATATCTCATTATATTCTACTCAACCACTCTCTCAGCCCGTTCCTCTTGCAGACTTCCCTAGAATTGTCAAAGGTACCACCATCCTTTTAATTACTCAGGTTTGTTCTCACTCTCAGTCTCCACCTATATCCATCCAATCAATTGCCAAATCTTGTTTCTACCTTTATTTCTTTCAGATATCTCCTCTCTACTCATACATATACTACTTTAATTCAGATGCTCATCATTTCTTCCTTGAATTATTTCAACAGCTTCTAATATACTTATTATATGACTGTAGGCAGTTAGTTGGATGGCTCAGTGGATAGAATACCTTGTTGAAATTAGGAAGATTTATCTTTAAGAGTTCAAATCCAACCTGAGATGAATCTTCCAGATTACCCCAAGAGCTCAGAAGCCAATGCAAGATGAAAATTATATGTGGGTGGATGGTTTCTATTCAATGTGAGCTTCTGCTCAGCCACTTAAGGAATTAAAGACAGTAAAATGGTTTACCTTATTTCTCAGGGCAGGGTCTGCTCCTGCTTCCAGGAGCAAAGCGACTGCTCTGATATTACCGCTGAGCACTGCAGCATGGAGAGCTGTTGTTCCATTCTAGGAGAAAAATTTGTGGTGTTAGTAGCAACCATAGAAGGGAGAAAATCAAGCAGATAGTTTAACCATTGATTATAAACACAGAGCTTAAAGAAGAAGATTGCCTTATTTTCCCTAGATTTCTTCCCCTCTTCTTTTCAAAGCCTTCCTAATGCCTAAAATCAACTTTCTTGCCTTATACATGGGAACTGTTTAGTAAATGATTATAGATTGACAGCAAAGGCAGAGATAGAAAACTTATGAGAAGTAGACACAATAACTGAAAAAGCCCAGGCGTCTGGGGACATTTGGGTTAGTGGGAAATAGCCCTTCATACCTTAGTTGCCCCTGAGGAAAATATGATACAATTTCTTAAATGGTATTTATAATTTTTAATATCAAGCCATCAATATTTCATTGTATTTAATATGCTTTAAGAAAACAAGGGAAGTGTATGATAATTTAAAAAAAAACTTCCAAGTGAAATGTTTTTGTCTTACAGCAACAACAAAATTATAGGATGCTCAATTCTGATGAATGTGACTTTCCCACAATGAGATGACTGATGCCAGTTCCAGTGATCTTGTGCTGAAGAGAGCCATCTACAACCACAAAGAGGACTGTGGGAACTGAGTGGGGCCCACAATATAGCATTTTCATTCTTTTTGTTGTTGTTTGCTTGCATATTGTTTGTTCTCATTTTTTTTCTGGTTTGATTTGTTTTTTCTTATGTGGCAAGATAATTATATAAAATACATGCATATATTGGATTTAACATATAGTTTTACCATCTTTAACATATATTGGACTACTTGCCATCTGGGGGAGGAAGTGAGGGAAGGGGGAAAATTGGAACACAAAGTTTTGCAAGGACTAATGTTGAAGAATTGTCCATGCATATGTTTTGAAAAATAAATTAAAAAAAAAAAACTTTAAAAAAAGGAAAAAAGTGAAAAGAAAAAAAAAAAAGAAATGTTTTAGTCTTTAATGAAATTGTTAACATCTAGCATGGCTCATTCAGAGGGACAAAATTTAAATAATAGCAACAATAATAATAGCATGTTATTGAGTCATTTCAATTGTGTCTGACTCTTCATGACTCTTTTTTGGAGTTTTCTTGGCAAAGGAAAGTTTACTATTTCCTTCTTCAGTTCATTTTGCAGATGAGAAAATTGAGGCAAATGGGGATTAAGTGACTTGCTCAGGCTCACACAACTAGTAAGTTCCTGAGGCTGGATCTGAACTCACAAAAATGAATCTTCCTGATTCCAAGCTCTATCCAGTGTGCCACCTAGCTACCATGTTATAATAGCCACCAGCATTTATAAAGATTTGAAAAACACTTTCTAAATATTATCTTATTTGATCCTCAAAAAAAACCCTTGAGGGTGATACCCCATTTTGCACTTGAGGAAATGGAGATTGAGAGAGGTTAAGTGACTTGTCCAGCATCACACAGAGTAAATGTCTGAGGTGGGATTTGAACTGGTCTTCCTGACTCCAAGGCTAACTGCCCCATCTAGCTGTTTTATTGTTTTGTATACCAATTTTTACATCGGAGGACAACCAAAGATAATGCCTTTTTTTTTTTACTTTAGATGATGAAAAGGATGGAGGAGAACATGTTTATAAGACTAGATCTACCTTTCTGGAGAAGATTCATAAGAAAATGGGATTATCAGCACACAATTAGCAACTTCTTAATGAAAACATTTAATTTCTAAATAATTTGAGTTATGTCTTTTGGCGGATTTGGGAGGTTGCTTTGTTGTTTTCTGGAAAACATGGGTATTAGAACTCCCTGGTCAACTTTTCCCCCTTCCCCTTCTCTCTCTTCTTCTTAATGGTTTTTTATTTTTTCCCCAAAATATATGTAAATATAGTTTTTAACATTCACCTTTGCAAACTCTTGTGTTCCAAAATTTTTTCCCTTTCCTCTCCCCTTCCCCTCCCCAAGAGAGCAAGCAATCCAATATAAGTTAACATGTGCAATTATTCTAAATATACTTTTTCTTCTTTATGATTCTGCTATCTTTATGTTTGCCCAAGTCCTGAAAGATATTTGTGTTTGCTAGGGAGGGAAAAAAAAAAATCTACCAAAATATAGTTATACCCAAAGCTTCCAAAACTAAAATTTCTTCCATTTTAATCTCCTTTCATTGCAGATGACTTAATTTCCTTTTTTCAGATCTTACCTTTAGAAGGCCAAGAGTGGGAGAGAACTTCAGGAGTTCCTCAATGACATCATTGTACCCTTTATTGGCAGCTTTCAATAATGCTGTGGTACCATCCTTAAGGGAGGGAGAGAAGCAGACAAGGGTTGATTATGAGAGGAGTGGATTAATTTATAGCTGGATGATTGGAGAATACAGAATATGCAAGGAGTATGTTAGTTATCAGGGAATGATTTTTGGTATGCAAGTTGTGTAGACTTAAAATGTTGATACTAGACAATTTTCCAATAATAGCCATGATTAAGCACATTAAATGCTGACAAAACTATAGGAGAACCAAATAGATTCCTACATCATACTCTTTGAAGGAAGGACCGTACCTTTGGAAAATTTCCAATTAGTCACTTAGCAATGTTGAATGAACCCTGTTGAATTTAGTACTAACTCTGAAACACATTTGAGTCTATGGTATTCTTTTTTATTATGTACTTGGCTAAATTGTCTTTCTTTTTTAAAATAGTATTTTATTTTTCCAATACATGCAAAGATAGCTTTCAACATTCATTTTTGCAAACCTTTATGTTACAAATTTTTTCCCTCTCTCCCTTAACCTCCTCTTCCCTAAGACGACAAGCAATTTGATATAGACTAAATAAGTGCAATTACTTTACTCAAAAAAGTAGCAAGGGAAAGTCTTTACAAGCCCACTGTGACAGTGGGAAATAGATGTGATAACCTGAGACAGAGAATAACCTTTTCCCCTTACTTTGGGGACCAGAATACCTAGAGGGGTGATCTCCCACTCCTGTAGTCTGGGAAACACCAGGTGAAGAAAGGTGGGTTGACGACAATTGAGATTTCTGATATCCACCATAGCAGCTGATTGCCAATCTGTAGAAAGTTTTAAAGGTGGAACTTTTAGGTTTCTTTTCTCTGTATTAGAGTTTTGTATATATTTGTTTGCACATATCTCTCCAGGAAGCTCCACAGAAAGAAAAGGACTGTCTTTTCATTCTTTTTGTAACTTCAGTACTTAGCACAATGTCTGGCACATAGTAGGTGCTTAACAAATATTGATTGATTGATGTAGAGAATAATCTTTTCAGATCACTGAAATTGAGAAATAGATTAGAATCTCAATTTAAATGATACTGACTACAAGTCAAGTTATTATGAATTATGATATGGTTAAATCACATCCTTAGAAAAGAGCTGTAGAAAAGCAGAAAAATGAATTTTTACTTACGGCAAGAGTAACCTTTGAGTGCCATCTAGTGACCTGATCTGAAAGAACAATTACTAGATGCTGATAGTGAAGACCTTGGGAAGACTGACCCCAAATCACCACCTGAGGCGCACCTAGATATGAGAAAGCCACCTCTAATTTTTCTGTCAGAGCCTTTGATAGGGGAAAGTCAGTCTGTAATAAACATTTATTAAGCACCTACTATGTGCTAGATACTGTGCTGAACACTGGGGATATAAGGAAAGGTAAAGAACATTCCCTGCTCTGGAGTGAAACACAGATAAAGAATTTCAGAAGGAACAGTTGGGCCAGGGATAGCACTGAGTTAGATCTTGCAGGAAAATAGAAATTCAAGAGGTGGGAGTGCATTCCAGGCATGGGGCATCATCTATCTAAAGGCAGGCAGCTCAGAGATGGAATGGCACGTTCAGGGACATCTGTCATCCAGATTGGCTGGAATGTGGTACGCATAAAAGGGAATAAATGCTATAGTATATATGTACATATGTGTGTATGTATGTATGTATATAGGCTAGTCCTTAGACTATGGAAAGCTCTAAATACCCAACTGAGAACTTTGTATTTTATGATAGAGACAAGTAGGAGCCACTGGAGATTTTTGATTATGCTTGTACTTTTTAGAAAGATTATTTGTTAATAAATGGTCAAAATATATGAATAGACAATTTTCAGATAAAAAAATTAAAATTATTTCTAATCATATGAAAAAATGCTCGATATCACTATTTTTCAGAGAAATGGAAATGAAGACAATTCGGAGGTACCACTTCACACCTCTCAGATTGGTAAACTGACAGGAAAAGATAAGGACGAATGTTGGAGGGGATGTGGGAAAACTGGGACACTGATGCATTGTTGGTGGAGTTGTGAACGGATCCAGCCATTCTGGAGAGTAATTAGGAAATATGCTCAAAAAGTTATCAAACTGTGCATACCCTTAGATCCAACAGTTACTATGGGGATTATATCCCAAAGAGATCTTAAAGGAGGGAAAGGGACCCATATGTGCAAAAGTGTTTGTAGCAACCCTTTTTGTAGTGACCAAAAACTGCAAACTGAGTGGATGCCCTTTAATTGGAGAATGGCTGAATAAGTTATGGTATATGAATGTTATGGAATATTATCGTTCTGTAAGAAATGACCAGCAGGATGAACACAGAGAGGCCTGGGGAGACTTACATGAACTGATGCTGAGTGAAATGAGCAGGACCAGAAGACCATTATACATAGCAACAAGAAGATTATACAATGATTAATTCTGATGGACATGGCTCATTTTAACAATGAGATGATTCAGGCCAGTTCTAATGATCTTGTGACAGAAAGAGCCATCGGCACCCAGAGAGAGAACTGTCGGGTCTGAGTGTGGATCACAGCATAGTATTTTTACTTTATTGTTGTTGTTTGCTTGTATTTATTTTCTTTCTCATTTTTTTCCCTTTTTGATCTGATTTTTCTTGTGCAGCATTATAAATGTGGAAATATGTTTATAAGAATTGAGCAAGGTTGGATAATAATAGTAATATTGGATTACTTACCATCTAGGGGAGGGGAGGGAGAAGAAAATTTGGAGCACAAGGTTTTGTAAGGGTGAATATTAAAAATTGTGCATGTGTGTTGAAAATAAAAAGCTTTAAAAAAGAAAAGGATTATTGTGAGATTGGAAAGGGGATGATCTAGAAACAAGGAGACCAAAGGAGATTGCTTTAATACAGACAGGCAGTGAGGGACTGAATTAAGATGGCAGATATAACAGTGGAGAAAAGGAATGAATGTGAAAGATGTTATGGATATTATGATAACTTATCAGCTATGGTGGGATGAAGGAGAGGAAGAAATCTTATTTTCCTCCAATTCTTTACCCTTGGTGACTGGTGGTCTTCCCAACAGAAATAGAACATTTAGGAGATTATGGGTTTAAGGGGAAAGATAATGAATTCTGCTTTGGATATGTTGAGTTTGAGGTGCCAATGGATATTGAGATGGAAATGTCCAGCAGGCAGTTGGTGATGTGGGACTGAAGTCAGGAGATTAGGATTGGATGTATAAATTTTGTAATCATCTCAGTGCAGCAAGCATGTACCATTCATTCTGGGTTCCTGCAACTAGCTCTTATAGATAAGATTTTATGATTTAGATTTCTCCTTAAAGTGTGTTCATAATGTTACTTTGAGGGAGAAGATGTCAATAAAACTTCTATTTATGTCATTAATGGTCTTTTTTCATCCTAATCTCCTGAAGGGTATAGAAACTTTCAGCAAAAGAGAAGGATGGATTCCTCTGAGACTGAGACTTATGTCTTCCTAGCTATTTCCTCTTCATCCAGCTCTTCAGGGCCCAGAATAGCCCCATAAAAACAGGCTTTGAATGATTATACTAAAAAGGACCACTATCAAGGACTTCTTCCAGTATATTCTGGGTAGATGCTGAATGCCTGAATTACCTTGCATAGCGAAGCAATAAATTTACCCTATTGCTAGTGCCTAGGAGTATTTTGGGTTTTCCTAATGGAGAACCCTCAAACTCATTAGTGCTGACACAGCTAGCTTGAATGTTAAAGACAAAATGTAAGACAGATATGCTTGTTGGCATGAATTTGCTTAAGGCTGAATTTTGCTTTATGGACCCATATGTTTCTTGTCTATTATCTATTCAATGCACTACATAAAGGCATAAACCAAGGATTATTTACTTCATTGTGTTTCTTAAAAATTATATCAAGTACATAAACAACTTAAATCTAGTTCCACCCAGATGTCACAAAGGACACAGAAATAAATAAATTGTCTTGTTCATTTGCCAAGAAATTACCAACTTGTGATATTAAAGAAGAGAGGTGAGTTTTAGGAATCTGAGGTAGGAGTTAAATGTCAAATGAGTTATTGTTACATAAGAAATGAGGAAAAATATTTTAAAGGATGGTTTTCCAATATTCTGAGGTTTATTTCACTATTCAAAACAAAACATGTCTTTTTATGCTGTGCTATGTACACTGAAATGTTTTTTGTTTTTATATATTTAAGTTCAAAATGAATTTTTAAAAATGGTTTATCCTATATTTAGAGACAGAATTATTTGTATCTTGAGATAAGAAACATTACTTACATTCCTGGTAGCATCCCGATCTGCTCCTCGAAGCAACATCACTCTTACTACCTCACTGTGTCCCATCTGAGATGCTATCCACAATGGAGCTGTCCCATCCTTTAGGGAAAAAAATGTATAAGTTTGTAGCAATACATTACATGCTCTGGCTCTTGGCTTCAAGGGACATCAGAGTCATTTAAACTTCTGAGGATAGAAGGCACCAACAAGGTACTCCATAGTTTAATCCATAAACCACCAAGGAGTTCAAATCTCAAATAGTCGAATCAAGAGGTATCTTGACCTGAACGATGATGACTCTTGGAGTTTCTCTACCACATTCCCTCCTCTTCTAACTTTCCTACCCTTCCCCCTCCTTCAACTTCCTTTTTTTTTTAATTTGTTGTCTTCTCCTTTTAGAATATGAACTCTTTTTGCAAAGGTCAGTGTTGAAAATTTATCCTTGCATATATATATTTTTTTCATAATGAGGTTTTTTTTGGTATCAGAATTTTTATTTTTTTTATTATAGCTTTTTATTTACAAGATATATGCATGGGTAATTTTACAACATTGACAACTGCCAAACCTTTTGTTCCAACTTTTCTCCTCCTTCTCCCCACTCCCTCTTCCAGATGGCAGGTTGACCAATACGCTTGCATATGTTTTGAAAATAAAAAGCTACAATAAAAAATAGAATATGAACTCTTTTAGGGCAAGAGACTTTATTTCTGTTCATATTTGTATTTCCTGAGCTTAGCATAGCACTTGACATGTAATAATTGCTTAATAGATGCTTGTTGTCTCGACTTGACTTTACTATAGATCTGCTTAGGTCATGGGATTATAGGTCTACAGCAAAGGGGATCTCAGAGGTTATCTGTCAGTCTTCTCACTATTCAGATAAGAAAATTGAAGCTAATTTTCTCAGGTCTAATCCTAAAGCCAGGGTTCTTTCCATTTGACCACGTGATTTATTTAATCTGTATAATTTGCCTATGGAAACTCTACCATAGTCTGAGTTTTCATAGAATAGAGAAATGTTTCCTACCTTCTCACTCTCCCAATTCTAGAATATGAGGACGGAGTCTTCTTTTTCATAGATAAACCAGGTTTGTCATTTGTGTAATGGAATGTGCCTCTTATTATGTCTTAAAAGTCTCTCTCTCCAGCAGAGGGTGCCAGGGGCTGGTTTTTGTGATAGACATGACTTGGTAAAACATTTTCATTTAACTCAGAGAGAGTTACTTAGATAACATGGATATTTGCCCTGTTACTATGCTAGAGGGACAAAGCAAACTCTGGCTGAGGCAAAGTTTTTCACAGTCCTAAGAAGTCCTCACTCCTCTCTCTTGTCTTTTTGTCTCTGTCTCAATCTCTCTATCTCTGTCTGTCTCTGTCCATCTGTCTCTCTCCTTTTCTCTCTTCTGTCTGTCTGTCTCTCTCTCTCTCTCTCTCTCACCTTCTCTCTTTCTCTCTCTCTCTCTCTCTCTCTCTCTCTCTCTCTCTCTCTCTCTCTTCCCTCCTTCCTTCCCTCCCTCCTCTCTCTCTTTCCCCCTCTCTTGGTCTCTCCTCTCTTTCTATCTGCCTCTCCCTCCTCTCTTTCTTTCTGTCTCTTTGTGTCTTTCCTTCTCTCCCTGTCTCTCTTTCTCTGTTTCCCTCTCTCTTCTCTCTGTCTCTCCTCTATTTCTCCTCCCTCATTCTTATCAGTTGTTGTTCAGTCATTTCAGTTGTGACCAACTCTTTGTGACTCCATTTGGGATTTTCTTAGAAAAGATTCTCGAGTGGTTTTGTCAATTCCTTCTCCAGTTCATCTTACAGATGAGGAAACTGAGACAAACAGGATGAAGTGATTTGCCCAGAGTCACCCAGTGAGTATCTGGATTTAAATTCAGGAAGATGAGATCTCCTGACCTCAGGCCTGGAACTCTCTCCCCGCCACCCCCTAGTTGCCCTTTTAACTATTTGCAAATGTTGTTTTTTAAGGGCTATTGCTGCATCAAATATTGCTGACTGCCATTTTCCGATATCTTACCTGACGCTCTTCAGTGCCTGATATAGATTGTAAGATTTGCTATCTCCTTTTCTTTAAACATGTTGTTCTCTTTGCCTCCAATATCAATACTACTGTACCCACAATATCCTATCCATTTTTCAGGACCCAGATAAAAGGCCATCTACTCCCCAAAGACTTTCCTCATCCTCCCAGTCATAAATGAACTTCCCATCCTTGGACTTAAAACAACTTCATGTTTATGGCTTTTAAATTCCCTCCTTAGGGACTTCCCTCCAAGCTTAGGCCCATTAGTTCAACTTTTTGAGAACATTCTGAATTCTAAATCTGTTGTCCAATAAATTGCTCATCTTTTTGGACTTTGTGACAACAGCAAATAAGTATGATATTAGTCTCCTGATTTAAGTCATTGATTAACAAATATTGACCAGAGGAAGGCCAATGATGAAGACTTCAAGTGGGACACTAGACATATTTTTCACAGTGACCTATTATTCAACATTGGGTAGGATTGTCCAATCAGTTCTGAGTCCAAATAATTATACAATTATCCTATCTAACTTCATCTTATCCCTGATCATAGCATGAGAAACTGACAAATAACTTTTTGAAATCTAGATGCAACATTTTCTTCCTCTACCAGTCCAGGAACACTGTCAAAAAGCCAAGTTGTATTAATCTACATGATGTAGTAAATCTCTTCTTTAAGCTACCACTTTCCATCCTAGGTGTTCAAATGCTATTTATTTCACAAGAACATAGGGATTTAGAGCCAGAAGAGACCTTAAAATCATCTTAACTAGTTGTGTCAAACTCAGAAAGAGATTCCTCAGGTTTGCCTATTGGCTTAGAAAAACACAATTAATACGATGTATACTGTATTGTGTTTTTATTTGTATTGTCAAACATTCCTCAATTACATTTCAACCTAGTTAAGGCTTCATTTAGGAGTATTGTGGGAAGCTTGAAGCCTGCAGGTTGGGTACTTGGTATCTCTGTGTCAAATAAATGAGAACTACATTCTAGTTCAACCTCCCTCATTGTTCAGATGAAGAAACTGGGATCTAACAAAATTAAACGAGTTCCTTGAGGTCAAGGATAGTAGCAGAGCTGGGATTTAAACCTGGGTTATCCTCTGACTCAAAATCTATTGATCTTTTCTCTTTTTTACATTCCCAACTCCCCCTCCTCCTCCTCCTCCTCCTCCTCCTCCTCCTTCTCCTCCTCTTCCTCTTCCTCCTCCTTTTCCTCCTCCTCCTCTTTTCTTTCTTTTTAAAAACTTAATCATTTAACAATGATTTTAACAAATCATATTTGTTCCCCCTTTTCATATGCAAAGATCCCTGGCACAGAAAGCCAAATGAGCTTTAAGACCTTAAAACAAGCTCTTGAGTCAGTGAAAGGGTTGTCTTTTAGCTGAAGGGTTGGGCTGGGTTAAGGCCACCTGAATCAGCCTGTGTTTATTCAGGTCCATGGGCTAACATTACCTCAGAGCAGCCTCTGTTTATTTGAACAGGAGGTGACAGAGTGTGCACTCCACCTTCAGACACCAAATACCTGAGCTATTTTAAAATATTGAATTGTAAAGTTAGCTGGATTTCAGAGGGCACACAGTCAACACAAAGCAAACAGGACAAGCAAAGACAGAATCAATCATTAACTTGAACTTAAAGACAGAAGGCTGACTAGCTATCTTAGGCATGTAGTCCCCCAGCTCTGTTCTGGGCTTCGTTATAATTCTGCTGAATAAATGTGGCCAATTCAAAAACTAGGAAGGAACATTACCTGCCTTGGTTGGTTGACTTTTGCTCCTGAAGATAACAATAATCGAATCACATCCAAGTAACCTCCTTGGGCTGCGAGGAAGAGTGCAGTGGCTCCATCCTGAGAAACACCAAATGGAAAAAAAAAAAATTCCCTGCCGTTCAGATGTGTTTTAAAACAAACTTGATTTGGAAAAAAATATGCAAAATTAGCAGAATTTTAAAGTTTTTTTTTTCAGGTTTAAAATAGGACCTTTGGGAAAAATATATGTAGGGACCATAGGGAGAAACTCTTTTTTTATTGAAGTTTTTTATTTTCAAAACATATGCAAGGATAATTTTTCAGCATTGACCCTTGCAAAACCTTGTGTTCCAATTTTCCTCCCCTTCCCCCCACCCTCTCCCTTAGATCGCAAGTAATCTAATGTATGTTAAACATGGTAAAATATATGTAGATCCAATATAGGCATACATATTTATACAATCATGCTGCACAAGAAAAATCTGATCAAAAAGGAAGAAAAATGAGAAAGAAAATAAAATGCAAACAAACAACAACAACAAAAGAAGTGAAAATACTATGTTGTGATCCATACTCGGTTCCCACAGTCCTGTTTCTGGATTCAGATGTCTCTCTCCATCACAAGACCATTGGAACTGGCTTGAATCGTCTTTTGTTGAGAAAAGCCACATCCTGATCATCGTATCATCTTGTTGTGCCATGTACAATGATCTCTTGATTCTGCTCATTTTACTTAGCATCAGTGCATGTTAGTCTCTCCAGTCTCTCTGAAGTCATCCTCCTGATCATTTCATATACCAGGAAGAAACTCTTTAGTCAATCTCTACACCCTTCTCTTCCATTGAGATTCTCCTCCTCCTCCTCTTCCTCTCCCTCCTCTTCCTCCTCCTTTTTCTCTTTTTGCTTTTTCTTTATCTCCTCAGTCTTTTAAAATCTATTTTCTTTTCAGGTCTATACTCTCTCCTATCTACCTCTTTCTCCCTTCCCCCCACTGAGGAAGCAAGAAAAAACAAAACCATTATAAAAGCATAGTCAAGCAAAACAAGTGGTCACATTGTCCACCTTGAGGAGGAAAAGTCCAACCTGATCCATTCCCCAGTCCACACTGAGTCCACCATGTCTCTGTCTGAAGGGGGGTAGTTTGTTCCATCATGAGTCTGCTGGAGTTGTGATATCTTTTTTCTTAGGAAGTCACCTGGCGTGCTTGGAGATTAAATCACTTGTCTAGGGTCACATAATCAGCATGAGTCAGAAGTATGGTTCTGAGGTCAATTCTTTCTTCACTCTAACATGATGCTTCTTGGGACTAAACTGTGATGAATGTGAAGAAAACATTTCATGCAACTCAGCAGTCCTGTCATTTCTATCTCTTAGACCCTTACTCTTGTTGTTCATCCATATCTGACATTTAGGGACCCCATTTGGGGTTTTCTTGGCAGAGATACTGGACTGTCTGCCATTTCCTTCTCCAACTCATTTTACAGATGAGGAAACTGAGGCAAACAGGGTTAAGGGATATGCTGAGGTCACACAGATAGTGTCTGAGGCCATATTCTAACTCAGGTCTTCCTCACTACAGATTGAGCAGAGCTCTATCCACTGTCACTTAGCTGATCTTACTTCTTAATAAAATAAAATTATTAATAAAAATTCAAGGGTTGAAGGTGGAGAGATTTTCAGTCTTTTGTAGAATGCTATGGCTAAATATGATCATAAATATATTTTTTATGATTTTTAATGAATAGAGCAAGATTTTTTTCTAACTAGATTATTTTTTCCATTTGTCTTCCTACCCCTAGTGCAAAAGGGTGAAACATAATCACTCTGAAATAATTGCTCTCTAAGATATTTTTGATGTCCCTCCTGAATGGAGCATGTCCATCCCACAGACAGCAACCACCTATGAACTCAATTAAGCAAAAACAGAACATGTGCTTGTTTCTATTTCCATTTCATTATCATTTGTAATTGGGTGTATATAGCTTTGGGGCATTTTTTAAAATCCCTGAACAAGGCTGGTGAAATACTGTGTTATAAATTTAATGGACAACATAATTTACTAGATTGCAGGTACTTTATTTTCTTATTCTCCAGTCACATTTGATGGGAGTATGCTTTGTTATTTTTAGACCACAGTGGAAAACCTTAGCATACCTTGGTGGAAAAGACAGGCCAATCTGGCTAATGATCATGCCTCAGGTTAGGAAAGTAGCCACTAGTGTACACGAATAAATCCCAAGCACTCTCCTTTGCAAGTCTCAGCTAGGTGCCTCATGCAGAGAGTATTATTGTGTTTCCAAAGACTGTCAGGTGAGTTGGGCAACACTCAACATGGAATTTAAAAAATTAATTAAGTAATTGTACGGATTTTTTTAGAAAACAGGTGCTTCACATGGGAGCAAAAACTGCAGATGCTGATTTGTGCTTTTTCTATTAGGGCTCGCCATGTCACCAACAGCTGCTAATTCTCTGACAATGCTCTAAGAACTGCTTTCCATACCCCTTGTTTTATACTATGCAGGGCTTTTCAGTTCACAGAAATTCTAGGGTCTCTGTGACCTTTCTTTCTCTACACTTTAACTATTTTGGACGCTTTTACTAGATTATCTGGCCAAGGGTCATAGGAGGGGCAGGGCCATAAAGGGAATGGAAAATATGATGGTCCTGATTCACTATTGGGCCTGAGTCATCTCAAATCCTAACTATCTTATGGGCTATTGAGAAGATGCAGGGAGATAAGATGCAGGAAGCACTGTGGGAATGAGAAGTGTGAGTTATAGTGAGAGTGTCACAGAACGGGACTAGCTCCCAAAGCTCTTTCTTTCTCTAATAATAGGTGATGTCTCACATACACACACACATCCCTCACGTGGCACCCAGAATGGAGCAGTGGATAGAACACAGGGCTTGGAATCAGGAAGACTCATCTTCCTGGGTTAAAATCCAGCTTCAGTCACTTACTGGCTAGGTGACCTTGGTCAAGTCACTTAACTCTGTTTGCTTCAGTTCCTCATGGGTAAAACGGGCTGGGGAAGGAAATGGCAAACGTGTTCAGTACCTTTGCCAAAAAAATCTCAAAGGGGTCACAAAGAGTCATAGATGACTGAAATAACTCAATAACAGCAACAACAAAATATATGTGATAAATATTTTTCTTTATATACAGAAATGCATCTATATATATATATATATATATATATATATATATATATATAATGAGAACCAGATAAGAAAATGTATATAAAATGCTCTGAAAAACCTTAAGTATTAAATAAGCGAGAATTACTATTATTTTTAATGTGGCACTAATGCCAAAATAATGATTTATAGGCCTTGCCCAAGAGAGGGCAGAAGCAGCACACATGACCTCTGCCTTATAATGTCTCCCATTAAATAGAGCTGCAGTCATTAAAATCTCCAGGTCCTCATTCATTGCCTTAGTCATTCATCTGCATTCATGAAGTGTTCATAAAATTACGACAGGTATATATGGGGGTATATGAGGGGGGGATAATGTTACAGAATGGATATGTATTGACCTGTCATTTTAAGGTATTCTAAAGTACAAGTAGAAGTTATCAAATGAAATATGAATATTTAATGAGTATGTTTTCCATATATATAAAAGATCTAAATATAAAGATAAGACGTCTACTTGCAGGATAACATAACATCCATGGCATAAATAGCTGAAACCAGGATTTGAAGGTTAGTTTAAATATTTCCACTCGTTCCCCTGGATAAATCACTTTATTGCATTGTGATTGTGGGAAATTTTAACTTTTAAAAAATACTTCATTTTAAAAATATACTTTGACTTATTTTAAAATTTAACTTATTATTAAATTATAACAATAACATATTATTATAATATAGTTATTATATATTATATAAAATCATATATAATATATTATAGTTATTATAATATATAATTATTATTAAATATTTTAATTTAAACATTTTAAATTTAATTTTAAAATTATATGGCCACATAAATATTTGTTGTGGCTGGAGAAATATTTTCCTAACTACTATAATTAAATTATTAATTTTCTCTTGTTACACAAAATGGATTCATATTTATAATGTACCCTGTAGGCTGCTACTATGATTAATCAATGAGAAGAGCCCTTGGGTAATATGCTAATTGTAACTGACAGTAAGCTATCAATCCTAGTAGCAGATGCATTTCAAAGACTACTTTGGGATCTGACTTTGCCTCAGCTACATCTCCTTCCTCTGACTCTATTGCTCTCCCATAAAGCAGTTTGGCTTCTCTTCTTGTCTCTTAGGTATTAAATTCTTTGGATTAAGTTCTAAGGATTTTTTAATTTTTAATTTTTTTTAACTTTCCATCTCTGGGTCCTCACTGCAGGGTCTTGGACAGAGTAGTTGTTTGTTGAAAAGAACTGTCCCATGTTACAAACATGTAAAGAAAACATTCAATTTCATTCTTCATCAGTTCCATATGCCGTGTTGGGTGGGTTGTCATGAAATGAAGATATATTGCCTGTGGGATTGTAGGATCTGCCATTTTATGCATAAATGAAATGACATATGTGTAAATAAGTTCAATATCATAGAACCAAGATTAGTATTATTTCCTTGTAGCAAAAATTATGTCTAATTCAATTATATCTCATCTCCTGACTCTATATCCAGTCTAAAAACTTATAGCTAATTAAAATAATTAAAATTAATTAAAATAAAAAAAAGCAGATTTGGGTCTTGTGTGTATGTATTTTGCTTTTCAAGAGACAATTGCTGGCAGTTGATATAATGCTGAGATCATGTGTGGCAAGGGAACTGAAAACTTCACATTTAATGTCCACTGGGAACAAACTCACATAAAGTTGGTCATGAATGTTGGCTCCATACTTCAATAAAGTCTCTACCACCCGCATGTGACCATACTGACTAGCTGCCAACAATGCAGTGCCGCCATCCTACAGACAAGAAGAAGGTAAATGCATTAGAGATCATGGGCACAAACTTTTGCAAGATATATTTTCCACATGCTCAAGAAGTGTAGAAAATAATTCCCCCCCAAAAACACTTCCACTCCTTTATGCCATCTATTCTTTTCAATTCCTCTTTCTGCAATAGATTTTCATGAACATCTTGGATTGATTTGGTGAAAAAACAAGTGACTGGTAACTCGGTATCAACATGTGTTCCATGCTCCATGCAAACTGGTGATTGATGGATTTTGCCATCAACTAGTGCATGATTACATTGCTTGAACTTGCTAGCCAACAGGGAGTGCACAGACGCTCACTATTTATGCCAAATTTTCTTTAGTTAAGAGGCAGAGTCCTGGGTTTTAGAGAAGGAACTTCTAGGATTGTTGGGTATTTACTGTTCATTATCAGCTGCATTTGGTGTGTTGACCTTCACATACGTGCTTGTGCCTACCTGGGAGTGAAGGAGAACATCCTGGGTTTGCAACAGATTTTGTAAAAGAAACAAAAATCACATCTCTAGCTAGGGTTAGACTTTTTTTTTTGGGGGGGGGAGGAGGGAGCTGGAGAGAGATAACCAGGTTTAAGTGACTAGCTCAGAGTCACACAAATAGTACATATCTGAAGTTGTATTTAAACTCAGGTCCTCTTGACTCTGGGGCTAGTATTCTATCCATTGTGCCATCTAGCTGCTCCTAGGGTTAGACATCGTGAGATGGAAGAAAAGAAAAACTGACTTGTTATCCAAAGATTAAAAAATGCTTAGCAATGGGGAAAACTCAGTAGTTTCCAAGGTTTTTCCCTGGACAAGTACTCCAATTGCAGACAATTTCTAAGAATTTCTCTTTATAATCAAATCAGATATAAACTGACACAATTGTGAAACTCCCATGTTTGTCCAATTCTGTTTTCCTAATTCAATAATAACATTTCATCCCCCCAAATTGTGTCTTTAAACACATTTTTTTTTTTACTTTATTTTGATTAATTCTTGATTCAATTTTGACTTGTTCTTGCTTTCCTTGGGACAAAGGAAAGTGATTAAAGCATATGTATGGTCACAGCCCCTTTCTTAAGTATCATTGGTGACTATATTCTATGTATTAAGACACTGGCTCTTAAAGGAACCTGTCACTTATCATGTGACAGAAATGTCACGCCTCAGAAATAGCCTCATTGAAGTTATTTCTCAAAGATCACATTAAGTTTTTGATCATCTAGTCCGAGAATTGGAAGTAAACTAAAGGGGAAAAATGTAGATATAATCAGAAAGTTATACACTTGCCATCCACATACCAACCCTTTAAAATAAAATACAACACAAAAGAGAAACATTATGAGTTATAGACATAATTTTCCAAGATGTGAAACCCATAGTAACTGCTCTCTCACATATATTCATAAAATACAAATTTCTTTACATTGACTTAGTACATATTTTATGTATATTGACTTACCTGTGAACATACTGTTTTTCCACCACTAGAATATAAAATCTCTGAAGGCAAGGATTGTTTTTTACAGTTGTGTTTTTTGCCTTTGCATTCTTAGCACTTAATAAGGGTACATATTAAGCATTTAATAAATGAAGACAAATTAAAATTTGGCCTCAGACACTTACTAGCTTGTGACCATGGGTAGCTTCTGCTTGCTTCAGTTTCCTCAATGGCAAAATGGGGATTAAAATAGCATCTCTTTCATAGAGTTGTTGGGGGTATCAAATGAGATAATATTTATAAAATGCTTAACATTGTCACTGACCTGTCATAAGTGCTATGGAAATGTTAGCTATTGCTATCATCATCATCATCATTATGATTTGAATTGATTTTCTGTGATTAGGACTAAACTATTGACTTTAGAGCCTAGGAGCCTTTGGAAATTATCTGGTCCAACTATTTCACTGACTTTTGGAAGATGTTTGAGCCAGAGAGATTAAAGGGTCTTGTCTAAGATTTAGTTAGTAACTGGGTAAGACAGAAAGGACTTGAATCCAGGTTTTCTGGGTCTTTTTACTATAATTCCAAGGGTTTATATGTTATACTTCTCTCCCAGAGAAGCAGCTTTGAAACGTCTACCTTAAAAAAATTTTAAGGGGGAAAAACCACAATCATATTTTAGATCACAAGGCATGGGTTTTTGAAATATTCTTTTCCCTTCTTTTCATTTTTTCTTTTCTCTTTTCTTTTCTCTTCCTCTCCCTCCTTTTCTCCTTCTTTCTTCCCTCCTTCCCTCCCTCCTTCCCTTCTCTTCCTCTCTTCCTCCCTCCCTTCCTTCCTTCCTTCCTCTCTCTCTCTCTCTTTCTCTCCTCCCATCTTTCTTTCTTTCTTTCTTCTTTTCTTTTCTTTCTCTCTCTCTCTCTCTCTCTCTCTCTCTCTCTCTCTCTTTCTTTCTTTCTTTCTTTCTTTCTTTCTTTCTTTCTTTCTTTCTTTCTTTCTTTCTTCCTTCCTTCCTTCCTTCCTTCTTTCCTTCCTTCCTTCCTTCCTTCCTTCCTTCCTTCCCTCCTTCCTTCCTTCCTTTTTTTTCTTCCTTTCATCAGGTTTAAATGACTTGCTTAGTCTCATACAGGTATGAAATATTTGAGATCAGGTTTGAACTGAGGTCCTCCTAATTCCAAGGTCTGGGCCACTTGGTTGTGCTAATTCTGAAATATGCTTATAAGATAGGAAAGCCAAAAAAGTTTTCTTACTTTAGTTCTAAATTCAGTGGAAGCTCCAAATTCAAAGAGAAATCTCACCACATCATTGTGGCCTTGTTGTGCAGCAAAGAAGAGAGCAGTTGTACCTGACTGGGAGGAAGAGAGAAAAGCTGGTTTAAAAGTAGGCATTTTGTTCCATTTTGGGTAATTAAAAAAAGAGCTTGGAATGATAAATTTCTGAATCAAGGTTGAGATCATATTTGGAGGTAGAGATGTTCTTTGGATCACTAGATAGGCTAAGTAGGGAAGGCATTCTATCCTTCTTTTGGAGTTTGGGAATTAAAGTTCTGTTCCATTAATGATATAATTAATAGTGAAGAATTCAGGTAGTCAGTGATAAAAATGAGAAAAAGGCTATATTTGTAAGAATCAGGATTCATCTTATTTTACACAGGTAAAATCCCAGAGAAACCCATTTTTGAATTCCATACTGCCCACAGCATGCTCAAATATACTACCATTTCATCTCTTATAATCCACCTTTGTCAGACTTTTAAAAAAAAGGTTTTTTTTATTTTTATTAAAATTTTTTTTTTTGGTATGAAGAGTAACAGCAAAATCTTTGCATATAAATACAAATGCCATCCAACTCATAAACATGCATCTAATAAATATTTTTTATTATATAAATATGCTTAATTTTTTTAATTTTAATTTTTTTATTATAGCTTTTTATTTCTAAAACACATGCATGGGTAATTTTTCAACACTGACCTTTGTAAAACCTGTTTTCCCCTCCTTCCCCTCACCCCCTTCCCTACATGTCAGATAGTCCAATGCAAATATGCTTAAATTTTGCTACTTGAGCTTTGGGAAAGCAAACAACACTCTCAGAGACCAAGAAGAAAAAACTTCTTTATGCTCTTCTATATCTCTTTAAAAGTATAAGGAAATAATCCAAATGGACAGTGTCTCACCATGCTTTAGACATTAATTATCAATGTAGAAGAAGAAATCTGGCTTTTATGGGGGAAAGATATAATGAAAAGATAGGGAACACAGCAATAGAACTTTTCTGGACAAAATGTTTCCTATGTAAAAGCTACGTCACATTCCTAGATCATACCATTTGGTCCCTGGGACAGGAATGACTCTATACAAATCAGATTAAGTCAGAAGGGACCATTTCTTCATTTTACAAATGAAGAAATTGACAGGAGGGGAGTAAGTTGAATTTCTTGTCTAAGGTCCTAAGATGTAGAAAGCTTCAGAGGTAGATTTATAAACCTAGGTTCTCTGATTTCAGGACCAGGCATCCTGCTATCCCACATTGCCCTTTTCTCCTTTCTACCTATTTAAAATGAAGGAGACATCTTCCTTTCTACCTGTAGAAAGACATTGGGTCCATCTTATTATTGTTTCCTGAGATCTTGTAATATCTCCAACAATAGAGAGAAATGAATCCCATAAACTTAGGATATGAATCAGTGGTTGGAATGGCATGATTCTTACTGTCTTAATGGATATGCAATGGAGGAAGATGGGCGTATCTTATTTTGGACATGTTTGAGAATCACTTGTGCTTAATACAGTTCCTTTCTCATGGCTAACACTTAATCAACATTTGTTATTGAATTGGAAAGGATTAAGTTGTATACATTAAGATTATATTAATCTATATTTTATTAATTATATTATATTATATATATATTATAATTTTATTAATTAATCTATATTTTAAGAATCATGTTCTTGATATATTAATAACCATAATCACAATTACTTCATGTCTGAACAAATGTTCAATTCTGAAATATGCTTATAAGGTAATATATAGGGGAAAAAAAAAGGCAGCCCCCACTTTAGAGACTATGGGACAAGACACTACTAATTGCACTCATTGCTCTTACTGAAATAAAGGGCTTCATGCCATTACTTTTATTTAGCTCCTCTATCTGTACTCTAGCCATCAGCCAAGATTTTTGCAAATTCTCAATAAACAATGACTCCCTTAGGGCCATTAGCTTTTAGTTTGGTATCCATACCAGGTTGTCTGTCTAGACAGCCCACCAGATAAAGAGATGACAGCAACTTGTGTAGCAAAACAAATATATGATCCAGTGTTACAAAATATTAAGGTTGGTACAAGACAAAAATTTGACTATAATAAGATAGCAAATCACTTCAGTGACAATACTCACCAAACATTAAATTAGGTCAGGGAAAGAACCTCCCTTGGCTCTGGCAGCCCACTAGATTCAGACTATACCATGCATTAATTTGGATTCCTGAAGAATTCAGTGTTGGCATTAAACCACATTGAGCCCCTGAATAGGTATATTTTGGACAGCTCCATAAGGGTCAACGGGGGTACACACTCAAAGCACAAAGTGTTTTTGTTTTTGTTTTTAACCACTCTAAGGATTTTAATTGAACAATAAGAACTAAACCAACAACTAAGCAGTAAACCACAGGGAAACATGATGGCTGGAAATCAAACACAGTTTTCTCTTTCCCCACCCTCCTTCTTAAGTTCTTTTGAATTATTGTTAAACAATTCCAAGGCTTGTTGGAAATACCTCTCAGGATACACTTTGTGAGTAAGTAGGTCTGGCTCATGTTCTTTTTTATTGTTCAAAGTCTGTTTCTTAAAAAACTAAAATGAGTAAGGACTATAAATCCAGGAGACAAAATATATTAGGGTAAATTTTTGTCATTTTGAATGTGAGTATCATTTAGGAAAATAATTTTGGGAAATGAAACCTTTCCTCTTCCCATTTCAAACAATAAGCCAGCATTGTTGTCATGTCTCAATGATTATGGTAGAATTAGTGGTAATAATAGAATAATTTGGACTTTCTATAATAATATAATAATTATATATCATGTATAATAATATAAATATGATCTCTTACTACAGTCTTTCTATATTGTCTCCAGTTGTGAACACTAAAATAGTCCTAGTCTCATTTCTGAGAGGACCATTTCTTTTAGGTCTATCATGAATTAGACCAATTGAATGTGATGGCTGTCTATATTTCTAATTCTTTGAGGGTCATATTGATAATGTTCTGAATCATTGCTACATAGAAAAGATAAAGGGATAACCTGGAGAAGACCTGAAGATTTTTCAAACACTGGATTATACTTTCAAGACTCTTGAAGCAATTGATCATTGTGCCAATATAAGTTATAACTTGCTCCACTGTGGAGAAAGGGGTGTCAATTCTGGAATGAGGAATGAATATTAGGATAAAGAGTATTCTCTTGTGCTTTACTAGCATGAGAGATGTAAGTCTGGGTCATGGAGAACCAATCTGAAGTTTGTCCCAGAGATCTTGATTTTTTGTTTTTTTGGGTTTTTTTGAGTCAATTGGAGTTAAGTGACTTGCCCAGGGTCACACAGCTAGGAAGTGTTAAATAGAGTCTGAGGCCAGATTTAAACTCAGATCCTGCTGACTTCAGGACTGGTGCTCTATTCACTGTACTACCCAGCTGCCCTGAGGTCTTATTTTTGAAAAGTTTCTAGGACTACCATGAGCCTTTGTAAGGTGACCTGGTTTAATCCTGAACCCTCTAAAGAAGTGGGAACTTGAATCCCCAAGATAACTATGAAATGTTTTGCCTTTCTGATCCTTCCAGATTCTTGAAAAATTGAATCAACTGACAAAGATTTCTTCACTTAAGATCTACTCCCTGGAGTTGTCATAGAACAAAGGTGGAAAAGGCATACAAGGTCATTTTTCTATTCAACATTCATTTGTTGTTGCTCATTTATTTTAGTCACATTCAACTTTTTGTGACCTCATTTGGGATTTTCTTGGCAAAGATACTGAAATATCTTTCCTTCTCCAGCTCATTTTATACTCGAAGGAATTGAGATAAACAGGATTAAAGTGACCTTCTACATTTGAATTTGAGAAAATGAGTCTTCCTGACTCCAGGCCTGGCACTCTATCCACTGCACCATCTAGCTGCTCGTGGGCTATTTATTATATAACTTGTATGGAACAATCTTCGAGGTTCATTTGGGCTAATAGATTAAGATGTTTCTGATGAACTGATTATGAAGCCCCATTGGGAGGTTAACTATTAATTTGTTTCTTTAAAATTAAAGTTTTTTAAAAAACTCTAAAAAACTAAAGAAATTTTTTTTTTCTTCACATCCTACATATTTTTATCATATTACCTTTCAAGGAAAGTATGCCTATGTCAGGAATGTGGCTGCTGTCTTAATTGCCTCAAGTGCTGAGATATAGAAGGCCAGGATATCAGCTAATGAAGTAGTCTAGAAAGTTTTTTTGTTGATAAATCGATGTGTTATGATTGACTCCCTAGACTTTATGCTCAGCACAACAAATTCCTTAATTCTGGACTTAATGCCCCTTAGGAAAAGCTATTTCTATGGGTCTTGTTCTATTTGCTTGGTATCTCCAGTTCTAAACATCCTGCTTAGTTCTGCCTCTATTTTCTTCTCTTTTATTGATCTTACCCACCTCTCTCTGAAGGTTGATATCTGCTCCTTGGAGAACCAGTTCTCTCACACAGTCTATGTGGCCAGCATAGGAAGCAACCATGAGGAGAGTGGTACCATGCTGGAAGGAGGAGAAACAAATTAGCGTATTAGACCATCTGTCTTATCAATGACTGAAATCTCATGGAAAAAAAGGCTACCAAGATGTTAGTGTCCCTGCTAAGCAGCCATGGTGGTTAAACTGCAATGGCAGACATTTATAAAGACAGAGGACATAAAGTTTTAATGTCAAGTTTTTAATGTACAGTGGAAGGGGAAGTGAAAGGGGAAAGAATGCAAATATGAAGTGAAATGCTTACTCTCATATCAAAATTGGAATTTGGAATTTAAAAGCTCACTTTTCCATGGCCAGAAATCCAATCTAAGCAGATATAGTTATTCACAGGGAGCAGCTGTGATGTGGTGACCTCATTTGATTTGAGAATCTTGCTCCAAAACACTATTATTAACCCAAAGAAGTTATCAAATAAGGCTCATTAGATTTTCAGGATCAGAAATCTTTAGTATCTTAATCATCCAGGTTGGATGAGAGGCAGGATGGTAGAGAGGAATATTGTCTGAGAGGCTTTAGACTAAATTTAAATCTTGGTTCTCCTGTCAACTAGTTGGGTGAATCTGAGGAAGTCATTGGCCATTCCAAGACTCATTTTCCTCATTTTTAAAATTAAGAGGCTGAGTTAAATGCTCTAAAAAGTGCGTTTTTATTTCATCTGTTTCATGACTTGAGAATATGAAATTATGACCATAAAACACTTCTAGAAAACAAAACAAAACAAAACAAAACACTCCAGCTTGAGTCAGATAAAAAATTGGGGGGGGGGGAACTAGCCATTTTACTGGGATTGTTATTGTAAACAAAGGCAGACGAGCTTTTATAAACTTTGACTTGAAGCATGCACAATTCAAATTAATACCAGCTGATACATAGAATTCCAATGAAAAAAGCCTTTTATAGTGTCATTTTTCTTCTGATGTTTTCTTTAGGCATTGGAGCAGTGCTTCCTAATCCGTCATGCTCAGCTATTCGTGAAGTCTGTCAGATTTCTAGGAGTGGAAGTAAAGGGTCCTTTCTATTCTAGTTGTGGTAGAGGGTAGGCAGTAGGCCAGAACTGATTTTTAAAGAATCCTTGTATTATTTAAATCCAGAACCAGTTTGGAGGGACAGTAGGGGAAGTGTTGGTTTTCTATAATTATTCTTTTATTTCTCTGCTTTTGTCTGCAGAGTGCCAGTGATAACTTTTTTGCTGTCCATGGCAATTAGAAAGTGTTTATCAAGGCTTTCCAGTCAGAGTTGCAGCAGTATTTCTTGCCTCAAGCCATCCTATTCCTCAAGTGTCATTGAGGAACCTGGGCTAGGATCTTAGCCTGATTTTCTCACTATTCAGCTCAGTTCTCTTTCTCATTATCCTGGGTGAAGATGAGAAGAGTAAGAATCAGTCAGAGATAGTTTCTTTTTAAAGTGAAGGGGAGCTAATAATTTTTTAGAATTTAGCCAATACAGCTCTGTACCTTGTACAGAGCTTGTATTAGGGGTGACAGTTTTTTTTTTTTTAAATCAAAGACCATTATTGTGATTGGAGTAGCATAGGGGGAGAAATCTACCTCAGATTTCAGATAAATAGAAAGTAAAATAATTTAGGATTTTTTTTTAGCAAAAATAAAATGTTATAATTATTTTCCGATTTGGAACAGGGAATACTTTTTTTTTTTTTTAACATTGATCAGTAGAGAATGAAATATTTACATATATAAGATATTACCTATCAATATATGTGTATATCAACATATGTATATATTAATATATGTGTACTTGTTGAGAAGAGCAATATATTAACCCATTGTTATCAATTTATTCATGAGCAGTTTAATATTTTTACATTATTCAACAATGAACCATTTACATCTATAAGATATTTATCAAATATACATATATGCTATATATATAAAACACCCATTAAAAGGTACTTGTTGGGAAGGGCAATATATTAAATGAATATTAATTTACATATGAGCAGTTTATCAGATTAATCAATTGTCACCTAATATAGCATCCTAAAGAAAGAGAACACAAAAAAAACAAGTTGTGATTTATGTATATAACTATTAACACACACATATATATATATATACATGAATACAATATGTACATGAGTTCATATAGATGTATATTGTATGCACATATATTATGTACATGTGTTTATATAGATATGTATTCTATATACACATGCTCTTTAGTTCCATATTGTGCTCAATTAAGGGTAAAAGATTGAGAAGGGTGTATAAAAAGCAAGAAATAAAAGAAGAGGCAGAAGAAATTAATTAAGGAGTAGCTGTCAGTTTATGAGCTATGACTGAAGATCCTGTTAATAGTCAAAATCTATTAAATTGCCATAATTTTCTTCTCTAATAGATTTAGGCTCATATAACAAAGTCTAGAAGTTATATCTGTGACCAGCATTTATTATATTGTTCTGTAACTCAATCCCTTTTTTTCCTTTTCCCATTAGTTCTAGTTTTTAAAAAAATCTAGTTGGCTCTTAGTTTGCATACTATACAATTTAATATGCTTATATAAACTCAGCGGAAAATATTCTTTTGGATATAATCACAGAAGCTCAAGAGTTGACCAGGACATTTCAAGATATTGTCCTATATCTCCTTTCTTTCTCAACCAAACTGACTTCAAATAAAAGGGTCAACACTCTAGCTGTCTGCACTACTTTTCTTCTCATTCACTTCTTAAACTTTGGCAGTCTTATTTCTGACCTTAAGTGGACTTGCTCTCTCCAAAATCCCCAACAATTTTTTATTTGCCAAATTAAATGACCTTTTCTCAATTCTGATTTCTTTTGACTCCTCTAAAACATTTGACATGTTGTTCATCCTCTCTTCCTCAATACGATCTTTTCTCAATTTCTGTCTCTGTCTCCCTCTTTGTGTCTCTGTCCTGTCTGTCTTTTTCTATATATGTGTGTCTCTTGTCTAATCTTGTCAGTTCTATTTCAATAACGTTGCTTGCATCTATACCCTTCTTTGTACTTATGCAGATACTGTCCTAGTATAGAATCTAATCATTTTTTGCATGGATTATCCCAGCAATTTCTTAATTGATCTCTTTGCTTCAGGTTTCTCTACTCCCATACATCCTACTGATGACTGATTTTCCTAAAGTGCAGCTCTAGCCATGTCATCCATCTACCTAATACGCTCCAGTAGCTTCCTGTTATCTCTAGGAGCAACTATAAACTTGCCTGGCATTTAAAGCTTTTCACAGTCTGGTCCCAACCTATTACACATTATTTTCTTTCATGCACGCTAGAGTCAAGCCAAACTGGCCTTCTTATTGTCTATCATACATCACCCTCCACCTCCCTTGTTTTCTGACTCTTCTTAACCCTATTTAGGGTTTTCTTGACAAGGATAATGCAGTTATTTTCCATTTTCTTCATCAGCTCATTTTCTAGACAAGAAACTGGGGCAAACAGGATTAAATGACTTGCTAGCCTCACAATCTAGTATCTAAATCCAGATTTGAACTTAGTTCTTTCTGACTCTATGTCTGGTGTCTCTTTTGCCTCATTTCCCTCTCCTGTATCAGTCACTTAGTTGTCCTAACCTATGCCCTTGAATAGTTGTTCCCACAAGTGGAATGAACTCCCTTTTCACCTTCTTCTCTTATTATACTTCATTTCCTTCAAGGCTCAGCTGAAGTGCCCCCTTCTATGGAAACCCTTTCCTTATACTCCCAGCTGATAATGTCCTTCCCTCAAAATTATCTTGTATTTAGTTTGCACATACCTATGTATGTACATATGGCCTCCTCTGGTTGGATTATAAGCCCTTTGAAAGTAGGATTTTTTTTTTTGATACTTCAGATATTTTGTATTCCTAGTGCTAAATATAGTACCTGACACACAGCAGGTACCTAATAAATGCTTGTTACTTCATCTAGTCTATTCTGTACATGTACAAGAATCCTCTACAGAATCCCACAAGAAGTCACCTAGCTTTTGTCTGAAGACCTCCAGGAAGGAGGAAATTGTCCTGGGGCAGTACATGTCACTTTTAGATAGCTCTAATTATTAGATTTTTTCTCCCTTACAACAGGCTAAAATTTCTTTCCACTGATTCTTGTTCTTCCCTCTGGGGACAAATATAACAAGTCTAGTCTTTTCTACAAGACAACCTTCCAAATACTTCCTCAAGACTTCTCCAGGCTAAGCATCCTCAATTTAGTCAACTCATCTTCGATATAGCATGAATTTGAAGTCTTTTCAATCTTGGTTACCCTTCTTTGGACACATTCTAATTTATCGATGTCCTTCCTAAAATGTGGCACCTAGAACTGAACACAGTTATCCAGGAATTGTCTGATCAAGGAGCACCTTTGTCTTGGACCCTCTAACTTATTGCCATCTGGCTTTCTTATCAGACTTGTCACAGTCAGATAATACACAAATATATCCAAAACCCTTTTCAAATAAACTATCATCTAGCCACATTTCCCTTATCTTAAACTTGTGAAGTAGATTCTTTTGACTAACTGATTAACTATTGAAAAATCTTTAGTTGCTTTTATTAAACATCCAGAGACTAAACTTTCAGTACATAAATAAAGGAAAATATTGTATTTCCAGATAAATTCCATCTCATATATTATGATGATGAAATTAAGCAAGTGACCAGATATAATAGAAATAATTGGGGAAGGGTTGAACAAGTTGTAGTGCACAAATATAATGAAATACTATTGTTCAATAAGAAATGATGGAGATGGATTTCAGAAAAACCTGGAAAGACTTACATGAACTGATGTTGAGTAGAGTGAGCAGAACCAAAAGTACATTCTGTTTTGGGGAGGGAAGGGAAGGAGGAAGACAAATTTGGAACTTAAAATCTTACAAAAATGAATTTTGAAAACTAACTTTACATGTAATCGGGAAAAAAATTAAAATAGTATTAATTAAAAAAGGATGTGCCTAACAATCTACATAAACCAATAATTAATGTTTTACATATATACATACACATATCTTAGATATATATATGTGCATATATATACTTGTCATATATATCTATACATTAGCAACTTAAGTTAATAAGATTTTGCATATAGAATAACCTCACAAATATACTGTATAATACTGTCTGTTAGAAAAGATTTAGTATAGATAGATAGTTATTGAATGGGCTTATGAAGACTTTGCTTTCCAGCTACTTCTAACTGATTTTAGAAACTTCAAGTTGTTACTAGGGGTCAAATAAATTCCAGCCCAAGAGACTCAAAGAGGAACATATCCTTATCACCCCAAAAGAAGCCATTTCTTAGGACTGTCTGTGTTTGGGTATAAGGAGAGAAGAAGTTGAATTAGTTAGATTTGAATCACAGCGAGAGAATGTTATAACAGGAGAGGACCTCAGAAAACATCTAGCAATCTCTCTTATTTTATGTATGACAATATTGAAGTTCACAAAGGTTAAATGACTTGTTTAAAATAATACCACTATTATCCAAGAAATTTTCCAAACTTCAGATATGAGACAGATAATCTCATTCAAGCAAAATAAGTGGTGAAGAATGAAGGTCCTTATTTTGGGCTGTTGATTCTGAGGATGAAATTTAAGTCCCACAACAATGATAGAGAAGGAAAGAAATAGCCTTTAATAACCTTACAAACTCTTTAATGTTTTAATCTTAGTTGATGTCCATCATCTAAGAAGAAGCAACGGATTGTAGAGTAGAATGAGTTTGGGTTGTCAGAAGCATGTTAGACTTTCAGGGTCCTTTATTTCATTTGATTTAATATTTTGTTGAGTTATTTTCAGTTATGTCTGACTCTCTGTGATCCATTTGGGATTTTCTTGAAAAAGATATTGGAATGGTTTATTTTTTTCAGTTCAGTTTACAGATGAAAAAACTAAGATAAGCATGACTAAATGAGTTCCCAGAGTCACACAGCTAATAAGTATCTGAGGTCAGATTTGAACTCAGGAAGATTTTTCCTGACTTTAAGCCCAGCACTTAATGTCACCTAACTGTTCTTTGCTTTAATACAAAAACTGAATATTATGATATCTCTCTCTCTTTCCACCCTCCCCTTATTGTTTTATGGAATCATGGGATTTTTAAACTAGAGGGGACCTTTAGAGATCATGTACTCCAATCCTCTTAGAGTTGACTTAAAAGTATTATATTCATTAAAGGTTATTTGTCGGGAAACAATATATTAATCCACTGGCATTGATTTACATATCAGCACAGTTTATCAGATTAACCAACTGTCACCTAACATAAAGAGCATCCTAAGGAAAGGGGACACAAATCATTATGAAATCAATTTTTTAAACTGTGGATCATGACCCTATATGGGATCTTATAACTGAATGTGGAGGTCACAAATCAGTAAATGTTTGATTTGTGTGCCTATTTTATATATCTATATGCCCAGGATCACATAAAAGTTTCTCATGTGAAAAGGAATCACAAACAGAAAAAGTTTAAAAAGCCCTGAAGGTGACTGGAAAGATCCTAATCATAATCTAATGACTGAGAGGGCAAGAGGGTGGGTGGGTATGGGAAGCACACTAAGCACGAAGAAGCAAAGGAGAAGGGGTTGCAAAGAAGGATGGGGAGATATGAAAAGGATAATTGGCAAAGAATGACCTTTAGGTCAGTCTCACCTGCTCTTCTAATTTGTATAAACCTAGAGCTTTTGCCTGGTAACTATAAATAAAATTGAGAGAACAGAACAAAGATGGGGGGAAAAGTATCTAGAATGACTAAAATGGAGGGAAAATTTAAACTGCTCTTAAGCTAGCAATAGATTTACCTGTTTGCTAAGTGCAAATAAATTATGTAGAAACATTTTTCTTTTTAGGAAAAGAATAATATTGCTTAGAAATTAGTAAATTAATAATATCTTAATAATACTTTCTGTTCATCTCTGGTCTCTATTACTGGAAATGCATGAAAATCCTGTTGAGTACAGATGGAGAGCAGCATCCCGCCAGAGTGAGGCAGCAAGCTATCTAAGTCGAATTTGTCATTTGGGAGTAATATCTATTTTTATTTCCTCTCTGAAACAGTCAATTAGTGGATCTATGTTTGTGGAAGGAAAAAAAAAGTTAAGGAAATGGGTGGAGAATTTAATTGTTCAGTTTTCACATATCATGCAATTGATATATTTTCATATCAATCTTTTTCTGTCCTGAATTCTTTCATGGTTGCAATTAGCTCAAAATTTTTTTTGCATTCCATTTGTCTTATGATCTTAGAATTTGTTTTTGCTTATTTTCTCCTCCTCCTCTTTCCATTTTATACCCCTTCTTTGTTTTGCTCTAGCTACTCCCTCCCTCCACACTTTTTTTCTAGATCTAAAATATCTTAAAATTCTTCCATGCTTGACCCTTGAAATATATGGGGGGGGGGGAAGCAAAAACAACAAAAAAGAAATGTAAGGAAGCATTGGGAACTGAAAGGAATCCATGAAATGCTCTCCTGCCATCATGGGAAAAGTTAGGTGCTCTCGCCATGCATATACCGAGTTCATACACTGTCTCTGCAGTCCACATCCACCCGACCACTGTTTAACAAGAGTTTCAGAAGAGCCAGGTTTCCTTTTCTTGCTGCCCAGAATGCAGCATTTGCAAGTGGCGTTTCCTTCTGTTGGAACAAAATAACAGCATTTTACAACAGGATTAATGAAATCCTCATTAGTAATATTACTATCTCTACTCAAAGAATAAATAATATTATCTATTAATGTCAGCTCAAAAGTAAGCATTTTTAGGACCTGCCACAACAACAGGAAATTGCTACAAATGATAATTACAACATACAATACTTAGTTAATGAAATATGGATTGTTGTAATGAATTAATCTCAGATAGGCTGATATGCCAAAGACTTGTGGCAACTACCCTACTCTTATACCTTTTCATTTGAGTTCTATTTGATTTTTTTGACTTTGTTACATTTACTTTTTATTTTTTTTTGTGTAGTTGTTCTTTCCATTTACATTATTCTAATTACTTTGTATATTATTTTTGTGGTTCTGCTTGCCTCACTGCATCAGCTCACATATAATTTCTTTAGTCACAGTAATATTCCATTAAATTTTAACGTGCCATAATTTGCTTAGCTATTCCCCAACTGCTGGGCATCTACATTGTTTCGAATTTGTACCTGTCACAAAAATTGTTTCTGTAAATTTTGAAGTATAGGGATTTTCTTCTTATTGATGACTTTTTTAAGGGTACAAGTCCAGTGGTGGAGTCTTTGGTTCAAGTAATATGGATATTATAGTCACTTTACTTGCCTATTTCCAGATTTCTTTCCAAAATATACCAATGTATTGGTATATCTATCATTCCACAATCCCTTGGACATTGACTTATCATTTTTTAGGTCATTTCTTATCCCTTCTGTCCTCATAACTCCTCCCCCCCACTACCATCCCAATTTGCACAGTGTAAGGTTAAAAACGCCACGTTGTTTGCATTTCTCTTATTCCTTGTGATTTGGAGCATTCTTTCATGTGGGTGTGAATATTTTACAATCCTTTTAAAAACTGCTTGTTCATATCCTTTGACCACTTATCTATTGGGAAATAGCTATCAGTCTTACATATATTTATTAATTATTTATATATCTTGTGTTCCAAACTCTTATCAGAGAAATTTCCTATGAAATTTTTTTTTCACATTCCACCACTTCCCTTCTTGTTCCAAGTACATTAATTTTGTCTGTGCAGAAGCTTTTTACTTTCAAATAATCAATGTTAACTATTTTAGCTTTTGTAATTACCTCTATTTCTTATTTGGTTAAGAATAAATGTCCTACCCATAGCTGGGAAGGGTATATAATCTGTTCTTCTAATTTTTTATTAATATTAAAGTCTTTAATATTAATGTCACATATCTATTTAGAATGTATTGTAGAATATAGCGTAAGGTGTTGATCTAAGCCTAATTTCTACCAGACAGCTTTCCCATTTTCCTAGCAGTGTTTTTTTTTTTAAACCAAATAAGTTTTTTCCTTGACAATTTATGTTTTACATTTTATCACCCATTTTGTTATTGAGTTCCATTCTTTCTGATTCTCCTCATCTAGTGTGTTTGATTGTTCTGTTTCTCTAATCTTTAGCCAATATCAGATGGTTTTGATGACTGCTACTTTATATATGATTTAAAGTCTAGAAGCATATACATCTGGATCAGAAAGATACTCCAGGGACAGATGGATATGGAAAGAGAGCAACCCAAGGAAGGAGAGTAGTAATCAGTCTGAGAATAGTAGTCAGCCACATTCTGGGAGACCAAATCCCAAGTTCAAGGGGAAATGGGGAGGAATGATTGGAAAATTCCATGTCTGTGATTTGAAAAAGAGGACAATTTTATTGTAGTGAAACAGATTCATCTAAAATGAATATCTGCTTTCTTCCATATGACTGCACTTGGGGATCAAGCTTGTGGAGGTACTCAGTGTCAATAACATTTCTTTCCAGAAGTCCAAGAGAAGCCCTCAGAACTTGTAAAAAATCCAATTTCTTATTATACAGGAATTTGTGCTTCTGTGTGTGTTTGGACAATGTCTAGTAATAAGCAGATTACAAAAATGCTTTGAATAGTTTCATGGCTGATTTAAGAAGGAAACAAACTCTCTCATATTTGAGATTAATAGTTTGCCTTCCCTGAAGTTGTCAGCAACATTTTCAGAAGTCAAACTGATAATTAATTTATGAAATTATGAGATGGGGGAGAGGCAACCCAGTTCTTTGGGTACTTGCCAAGACTGAGATGGTATTGGGAAATAGAATTGCAATCACACTTTAATAACCACAGAACGTGTGGGGGCAAACAGTACAGAAAGCAAAAGGGGTACAGAAGCAGATGGCGTGAGGACAGGGAATGGGATGATGAAGGTAACTATGATTTATAATTGAGAGCACTCAGCAGCATGGAAACAAATGTAGATGGTTCAGGAGGCAGGAGTCGTCTCATTTTTATAGAGGATTCTTTTTTGGAAAATAGACTAACTCTCATCAGTGCCACCTTGGGGTTAGTTCATTAATATATTCAAATCATTCAAAGCTGTCAGTAAAAACTTTAAAAATAATTACATCTATACATATCATCTCAATATTATCAACATCATTTGGTGATCTATTGTTCTTTATTGTGGAGATCTGGAATTTGTCTGGGATTTATATATCATAGGCCTAAAATTTCTAATGGCTTCCTTTGATTCAATATACATTTCCAGGATCTGACTTTTGCTTACTTAACATATGGTAAAAATTTATAGTTATGTTTCTTTGCTCTTTGGGACAGTTTGTGTGTGACCCCTAAAGCCTCCTTTGCAATCTTAACTCCTGCTATTGATCCCTTATATTGACTAATTATAAACATAGTCTATTGATTAGGAGTGACAGAGAAGTAGTGGTCAGGGAGACCAGAATAAGATACAATTTTAATCCAGGAGTCTTCAAGCAAAACTGAGCTTGTGGCATTCATATTGCCGATCTCTCATGCCCAATGTGGTTTGCTGTTTTTGTATCAGATAAGTTTATTTTGTTTTAGAATTGGCAATGGCAAGGCAGGTTTTCACTGTTGTAAATCCCTACCCAGTGACCTTTTAATAAAGAGATCCCATCTTGCCAAGATACAGTCATCTGGGTGGGTGAAAGAGAACTTTGAGGTTCCCCTTTATATGGACTAATTGTCCTGAAGCTGTTGGCAAAGGGTGAAAACATGATTTGTTCTGGACCATTTGCTTAGAATGTGTAATCAAGTCATTTAAATCCATAATACTTTTGAAAACCTCTTTGCAAGGAGTAAACCTGCTATTTTTGTAGCAAACCCTTGAAATGGGAGACCACTCTTTACTTATGATGTCCCAGGAACATTTTCTCATGGCTTGGCAAGACTTCTTGGCCCTTAGAGGATGCTACAAAAATTGAGGAACTGATTTTTATGAAATGCCTTACATCTTTCTCCAATAAACTATCTCCCCATTTCCTTCTTTATGGAGGAGGGAGCAAGACTTGCCTTCTTGGCTTCCAGGAGGTCATTCCCCTTTCTGAAATTGCTTGTTCACAACTTCCCTGTTGCCTTCAAGCTTCTCAAAGAACAACAATATAGAAGATGATTTCCTACACACAATAAGGTGATCAAGCTGTTATCCCTACATGCTGAATGTATTCTTTTCTTATCTTTTGTCCCAACACTCTCCTCTGTTCCTTCTCATTGTCCTATGATGGGAGGGTCTTGGACCAAGGATCCTCATCCAAGGCAGGCCATAATGGAAAAACACTAATATCCATTTTAATAATAAAGGACAGGGACTAAATTAAGTCACTCATCTCTTTGTGGCCAGCACAAATAATAGGACCAGATCTTTGCTTTATTTTTGTTTTATATAGTACAATTTTAGTGGATGTTGGGTGGGCCCCTGGCATGTCAAATGACTTTCAGGCACTATTTCTGATTTTTCACAATGGACCTAACCTTTCTGCACAGATTTGAAACTATGCTATGATAACTATAGGAAAATCTTGACTAACATTAACTGGTTTTGCAAAAGCACATTGTTAGGGAGAAATTGCAGGTACAGGTTTCTATTGACATATGTAATCCTTTGCTCAATTTCTAATAAATTGGAGGAGTCTTACTTAGCATTCTTAAATGCATAATTAGACAAAATGATATTGTAGCAGGATTTCATGATATGGGCTAGAGTTTGAAGAGTCAGTTCAGTGCAGCGAATAAAACATTTTATATCTAATAAATCAATCAACACTTAAGCACTTACCATATTCCAGGCACTGTGATAAGTTCTGCAGTTACAATAAATAAAAAGAAAAGACAGTCCCTGTCCTCTAGGAGCTTACAATCTAAAAGGAAAGACAACACACAGAAGGAGGCAGGACATGAGTGGAGGATAATAGGAGGTATCTGATAAAGGGGATATTTCTTTCTTTGGAGTTGAAACCAAACAGAGCAGCAGATACAAAAGGGATATGAGGTCATGCTTGTAAAAAGCCCTTTGTGCAATCCTTGGCACACAGGAGCTAAATAAATACTTATCCCATCTTCCCTCCTTTGGAGTCAGGAACTTTTCATTTCCAGTCCTGGTCCAGTCCAAACAGAATTCCTCTGACAATTACTTTTGCTAAATCATTTTTCAGTTGTGTCCTACTCTTCATGATCCCATTTATGGTTTTCTTGACAAACATACTGGAACAATTTGTTATTTCCTTCTCCAGTTCATTTTATAGATAAGGAAACTGAGGCAAGCAGAGTTATGTGACTTGGCCAGGGTCACGTAGTCAGTAAGTGTCTGAGGCCAGATATGAATTATGAAGATGAGTCTTCCTGATTCCAACTCAGAGTTTTATCCATTGTACCAACTAGCTGTCCTAATGTATTACTGAAGTTTCTACAAAATGGCATTGATATGTGTAACTCAATGTAAAGGAAATATACCTGTTCTTAAAAACAAACAAATAAACCATCCAGGATATGTCATATTTACTTATCCTTCTCCCTCTCATTGCCATAATTTTTACTTACCTATTCTTTATTAACAACTTATTCAAAGACTGAGTAGAAAAAGGAAGGGGAGAAGAAATACAAATAATTCAATTTTATAATTTTTAAAGAATTATCAATTCTAGGGAGAAGAGGATGGGGCTTCACCTGTGCAACTGTGGATGCACCTCCATTGAGGCTGTGTATCAGGTGTCAAGATTTGGCATTCAATGGGACTTCCATTATACATTTACTAATATATATAAGCAACACTGGCTTCAGTCCAATAGCAAATTCCCTTGAAATGCGGTACCCCTTTAAATAAGTGTGATATGAGGGTTTAAAAATCATCTGCAGAAACTTTTCCAGGAAGTATCATTTGATTCTTCCAATTTATCATTCCACTTTATGTTTGGCACTTCAGAGTATTTCATAAACATTAAGTTGACTCAGCACTACATGTGGTACGTACATGTCATTTTTTCTTCTTAATCAAAAGAAAACTAAGGTAGAAAAATTAATTTGTTTTCCTTAATGGAGTCATTCTCACAGGTAGAATCATAATTCCTGGGCCTTCAAAGTCAAGATCACCACTTGAAATGTGTTAAGCACTGATGGCTTTGAAAATAATATCATATGACTAATTAAAATAAATCCAAATCTTATCCTGAATTGCATTTGGATGGAGAATCTAAAATTTTAGTCAATGCTTAATATAGTGATAATGTATTAAGTCCAATCTAGTTGACCTTCAAATATTGGCATTTTAAAAATGAAAAATCTTTTTGAAGGCAAAAATAGAGCAACACTGGGAAAAATAAGTGAGATTATAGTCTGTACTCTGGTTTTGGACAAGTCAGATTGGGGAAAAAATACTGTCTATATTCTGACCAATAACATTGACAGATCCTGTGCTTTCTCATGGAAGATACTCTCGGAGTGAAAATTCGATCCAATGAGTATTTTATTAAACACTTTTATGGCAAGAGAATATATTGGAAGTTGTTCAATCATTTCAGTCATATCCAACTCTTTGTGATCAAATTTGAGGTTTTCTTGGCAAAGATACTGGAGTAGTTTGCCATTTCTTTTTCCAGATCATTTTACAAATGAGGACATTGAGGCAGAGTTAAGTGACTTGTTCAGAGTCACACAGCTATTAAGTATTTTAAAACAGCTTTTTGTAAAAATATTTTTCGCTTTTTTAATCGAACTAAATAGAAAATAAGAAAAAATAGAATAGAAAAAGAAAAACAGAAAACAAAACAAAACATTGTCATATGCCCAGAAGAAAATCAGGAAGGATTGAAAAATATATAGCAATAAATTTCCATCTCAAGAAAGCATATATAATAATAGAAAAGATTATATTTATGACTGTCCATCTTTCCTTTGTTTCCTTGTAGATTATTCTTTTGTTCTCTGTTGAGCACTTTTAATTTTATTCTTTTTTTCCCCATTTCATCTTTCCCACCTCCTCTAAGCAGGCTACAGTTAAGCACTGATATATTTTTATATACATATAAATACCTACATATATATGTGTGTGTGTATATATATATATATATATATATATATATATATATACGTATGTACACACATATCCATTCACATCCACCCACAAAGACACATAAATATAAATGCACACATATACATACGTCAATATGGCTCCATATCCACCTATACTTAGAAACACACACACATATATCTATATGCATTTACTCATATGTAAACATGCATCTAAAACAACCTAAAACAGCTTTTTTTCTAAAAGCCTCCTAATGACTCAAATATCTAGCACAAATCCAAAACATTAAAGCTAAAAAAAATTCCACAAAAAATAACAAACTTTTACTCCATGGGTAAAGGTATATCTTACATATGCTTACTTTATACAAAGTACATTAAAAAAAAAAAAAAACTCTCCCCAGATTAATAGGCTTACTTATATGTACTTGTAAACATTTTTATATCTGTGAAATGCTCATAGAAATTTTGATTAGCTGAATCTTTCAAAACCAGATGGAGATGGGAAAACAACAATGTCCACTTTTTAAAGATAAAGGCAGTTAATTGGAGAACCTGATCAGCTTGATGAGTTTACAAGAAAGTGAACCTTTGTTTGGGACTTTAATTTCTTCTCCCTCTGGAGGGTGTGGACATTCCCAGTGGCACCTTATTAAAAGGACTGAGCATATCTCCTTGGCTTGGGTGTTTATCAGTAGATTTAGACCCTACTGAAGATAACTGATAAAATCTCAGCATTTGAGGAATTATTGGTTATATTAGGATGCTATGGATTAGAAGCCACTTCTTGATATTGGGCTTATATTGAGAAATTTCTCCTCCTAGAGTTGAGACACAACACAACTTAAGAACCAGAGGCCTAAGATGTAGGTCTTGGGATGAGGATAGGGATGGGAGAAAGATCTGTGCATTCACATAGTTTACTTAAAGGGAATTATTAAAGGGAACTACTAATGGCAACCTTGGGTAGAGGCTCATGGCAAATTCAAGTTTCCTCTCCCTTGTTCAATGTCTTTTTCTAAAATGGGACTATTTAAGTAATTTATTTTCTCCTCTGTTAATTTGGGCAATCTATATTTTTGTAAATATTCATTCATTTCGAATGTAAACTGCTTACATTTTTGTTCTTCTTCCCGGGTTATTTATACCTTCTAAATCCAATTCTCCCTGAGCAATAAGAGAACTGTTTGGTTCTACACACATATATTGTATCTAAGATCTACTGTAACCTATTTAACATGTATAGGACTGCTTGCCATCTGGGGGAGGGGGTAGGGGGAGGGAGGGGAAAAATTGGAACAGAAGTAGTGCAAGGGATAATGTTGTAAAAAATTACCCTGGCTTGGGTTCTGTCAATAAAAAGTTATTAAAAATAAATAAATAAATAAAATCCCCCCCCCAATATTCATTCATTTCACTTAGATTATTAGATTTATTGGAATACAGTTGAGCAAACTGTGTTTTTGCTCTAATTTTTGCTCTAATTTCCTTTTCATTGGTGGAAAGTTCACCCTTGTCATTTTTGATGCTAGCAATTTAATTTTCTTCTTTCCTTTTTCTAGTCAAATTAATTAAATGTTTTTAAATCTATTTTGTTGGTTTTTATCATAAAACCAACTCTTAGTTTTATTTATTAGCTCAATAGTTTTTTACTTTCAGTTTTATTAAACTCCCCTTTTATTTTCAGAATTTCAAATCTGGCATTTAATTGGGTTTTTTAAATTTGTTCTTTTTCTAGCTTTTTTAGTTGCATGCCAATTCATTGACCTTCTCTTTCTCTGTTTTATGGAAGTAAGCATCTAGAGATATAAAATGTCCCCTAAGTGCTACTTTAGCTATATCCCATAAATTTTGGTATATTGTCTCATTTTTGTCATTCTTTTAGATGAAATTATCAATTGTGTCTATGATTCTTTTAGAATTAGATTATTTAGTTTCCAATTAATTTTTAGTCTATTTTCCCCGGTCCTTTATTACATATAATTCTTATTGCATCAATATCTGAAAAAGATGCATTTACTGCATTTGATTTCAAGGTTTTTATGCTCAAATACATGGTCAATTTTTGTGTAGGTTCCATGTACTACTGAGAAAAAAGTATATTCCTTTCTGTTCTCATTCAGTTTTCTCCAAAAGTCTATCATACTTAACTTTTCTAAAATTCTGTTTACCTTCTTAACTTCTTTGTTATTAGTTTTGTGTTTTGATTTATCTAGTTCAGATAGACCAAGGTTGAGATCCCTCACTAGTATAGTTTTGGTGTTCTCTTGCTTTTATTGTGAGATGTGATAGAGAAAGATAGTGATGGGAGAATTTCAACTACATATCCTCAAGAGAATTTCTGGATCCTGAGTATTTGGGCCTAAACACAGAGAAACAGTAACTTAATCTTACAGCTTAGATATGATAAGGTGGTTCTATAGTGGTAGAGGTCTGGCAGATCCTGTAGTAAAGTTAGAAGATGGGGAGAGTTAATTCTGTTTATGTAAAGGTTTTTCTATGAGTCCATGGTTTTGTTTTGTATTTTTCTGTGGGATGAAAGAAAGATTGTCCTATACTTATTAAACACTGTTGTCTTGAGTTCGTGTTTAAGAGCCAGGACTTCTTTACATACCTCCCTGATGACTTAGATAAAAGCTACATTCTGAGGTTCCCAGAGGAGATTTTAAGTGAGAGAAAAACAAGATAGAGTTATTTTTTAGGGGTGGGTTCTCTAAGACTGAAATCAATCATGTAAGCCTAGAATTTGGGGTACTGAATCTCAGGTCATAAAGTACAGAGAGGAAAATTAACTTACAATGAGCCAAAGAAACAAAGGCAGAGAATCTGAGGAAGTTTCTGAAATTTGATCAGCGAGAAAAAAATTGAATAAACTCAAAGTGGCTTGTAACTGAACTCTGGCTGAGACCGGGAAAATAGCTTTGAGTAGCTTCTGTTTGCATTGGAACTATGGTGGATCTGTCAATCAAAGGCAACTGAACAAACTAGCCTCTTCACTTGGGAAGAAACAGGAAACTTATTATCAATACATAAACTTCACCTAGGAGCCTCCAACAACTGAGTCTGAAAAAGAGGGACAAATACATGATAGCATTTCACAGCAGTGTCTCACAGACAAAAGCTTCCATCAAAAATAACAGAAAATTAAGGGTTTTGCTTCTGGAACGTAGGTAAGAAAAGTAGTTACCTACAGAGAATATACTATGTTTGTGTTTCTTCCAGTGACAAATAATAGCTACATATGCACAAAGTATATATTGGTCTCCCTACTGGAGAATAAGGTAAAAGGGAAGGAAGTATACTTTCTACTATGGAATCTTCTTTAAAAGAATAAAGGGACTTTTCAAAGATATAACAAAAAATAAAAAGAAAAGAAGATGCAAGAATGGATTTTAATCCTTGTAAAGGAAACCTAACGTGATGGAATGGGATACCAGGAAGAAAGAAGAAGATGGATCACTATCATTTGGAACTCAGAGTGGTCCAAAGAGGAAGAAGCTATTCTTTGGTTCTCAGGTGTGACATAGATTTACACATTCCAATAGAAGAGGGTTAATTCTGGATAGAATAAAGATAAGAAGAGATAATTGGGAAGTTCTTAATAAAAAAATCTTAATTTTTTTTATTATTCTGAATCTCTCAAACACCAACAAGTAGAAGGGTACGTAGAAACTCAGCACTAGAAATCTTGGGGAACAATTTTGGAGGCTGTTTATATGTGTACATGAGGATGACTAGTTTGTTGAGATTTCTGGGATTAAGACAGACAACAAGACAAGAAGCTTAAATATATATGGAGTTTAAATGGTGGATGGACTTTCTTCTTGAAAAGAAACATGTGAGTTATCTCAGGACCTTTGTCTCCCCAGCACCTTCATCCAGAAGGACTATGAGAACTGATGACCAAAGAAGACACTGATGATGGTGTGAAGGTGTGGTATAAAGATTATACCAGTTAGGTTGAGACTACCCCTCACAGATGTTATTCCCTTCTCTCCTTCCAATGACTGGACTGAAAAGAAGGAACTTGCCTTTTCCAATATTTGAGCAAGAAGCCCTTCTTGCCCCCCAAAGTCAGAAAAACTACTCTTTTTTGTAACACTCTTTTTGTGCTGATCAATTCCCCTCTCCATTGAGTGCTCTATTTATTCCCTATTTATGTTCTAATTCATCTTCCTTGCTGCATAAAAGTATTGTAGGGCACTAGCCTTGGCTATGGATCATTTGGGGAGTGCTAGAAATAGTCTGGAATAAATCAATGGACTAACTCATGGCTTGATTTTGAGAGATGGCCTTTGGAGTTAAATTGGTTGGTAGAACAATGAGCTATTTTTGGAGCTAGTATCAGCCAACTGCCACTGCCTAATGTGTTTTAAACTGGCCCAAGGAAATAAATGGGAGAGGTAAATTAAGTCCAGAAAGAGTTGATATAATTAAACTTGAATTACCTCCCAGAAAATCTATAAGCCCAATATTATAAGCCTAGTAGTGAGGACACAAAGAGAAATATAGGACAGGGATTAAACTACAAGGTTTTTATATTTTTGGAAGTTGAATTTATCCTATAAGAGTTAAGCTATTAAAAACTTATGCCAACATTTAGCTTCATTACTGCTGTTTCCTAGACAACATGTAAATTGTTCTTTGGGTTAAACTCACTTTACTTTGCATCAGTTTTATACAAGTCTTCTCAGACTTCTCCAAACCTGTCCATTTCTCCATCTCTTGGCTGCAGGCATTTATTTCTGGCTGTCCCCTGGTTCTCACACGTTCTTTCTCCTTATTTCTGTCTCCAGGTTTTCTTGACTTCCTCTAAGTCCCAGTGAAATACCCAGCTATAGGAAGCCTTTCCCAAGCCTTTTTAATTCTAGGACCTTTTCTCTTTAATTGATTTTTTATTTGTCCTGTATATTATTTGTTTGTACATATTTATTTGCCTGTTATCTCCCCCATTTTATTGTGAACTTCTGGAGGGCAGGGACCCACTTTTGCCTCTTTTCTGATACTAGGCTCTTAGTGCAGTGACTGGCACATGTTGTGGTTGTTGATTAGTAATTCAGTCATGTGATCTTATGGGCCATGCTATCCATGTGTTTTTTTTCAGAGATATTGGACTAGTTTTCCATTTCTTCCTCTAATAAAGGCAAAAATGACTTTCCCAGAATCAAACAGCTAGTAAGTGTCTAGGGGGGTTTCAACATAGGTCTTACTGACTCCAGGCCTAGCATTTTATCCACTGAACTACCTAGCTTCCCTACCTGACATATAGTAGGTGGTTAATAAATATTTATTGACTGATCCACCCTTTCCTTATTTCTTTAGTTTAATAATATTCCATTCCAGGCACATATCATGATTTGTTCAATTAGTCCCCAGTACATACATTGAACATACATTTTCTTTCCAATTCTTTGCTACAACAAAAGAGTTGTTATGAATGTTTTTGTACATATGAATCTTTTTTCTTTTGTCTCTTCAGGAGTACATATGTGACAGTGGTAACTTGTTGGAATCCTTACAAAGTGTTAAGTCATTAGAATTGATAGAGACAATAGTTATCTAATTTAGCATGGTTCAGTATGATTGATCTGATCCTCCAAGGAGATGTTATGGGCCAGAATTTGAAACAAGGTACTAAGTGGAATTGAGGAGACAATGGTTAAATCTAGTTCAGAATTGATTTAATCCTACAACAAATAATGGTTTCCCAGTGATATAATGATTGGTGTGTACTCAGTGTACAGCCTATAAGCAAGAAGCTCTCAGGGCCAAAGAACACTCTGGGAGATTGAGAGTCAGGAGTGAGTGGAGGCGACAGTTGTGAAGATTCAGAACCAAGATTCAGAGGGAGCTGGAGGCAACAAAGGACAAGCTGCAAGAGCTCTTAGAACCAAGGAGAGAGATAGGCTTCTAAGAAAGCTAACTGGGTCCAAGGAAAGAGACAGGACTTGGAAGGAGAAAATAAACGTTTGGATTTTATCAGCTGACTGTATTTGAGGTGATTATTACTCTGAACTGAAACTAAGGCTGTCTCCAGAAAACCTCCCCAAGAAACCTGCTCCCAGAGAGAACCATTATATATTATACAAAAGAAGAGAACACCACAGTAACTTCTTCCTTTGGGAAACTAAGGCAGCCATTTTTCAACCTGACATAAATAATATTTGGGAAGTGAAAAGCTGATTGAAAAAATGAAGTCTAGGAATGAAATTTGAATTTCTGATGCTATACCTCCCAACACCTCTTGTGATCATATTTCCACTTTTCCTTTTCTACTACATATTCCCCTTTACAATTATCCCTCCTTCTTTCCTTAGTAGGCACACTTTTACTTGTTTCTTTGCACCGAAGGTGATACATAATGACATTTATATACATCTATACCCACATTCTTTTTCACAGACTTGGCTTTAGGAAAAACTTTTTAACAGAACTTTGCAAAAATTAAGCATTCTATGTCAGGACACTCTCTCCCTGAAAATCCCTAAGCAGAAACTAGATGTCCACTTGTCAGAAATATTGTAGGTGGAATTTATAGTTGGAATGAGCTAATCTAGAAGGTCTCTTAGGTCTCCCAACTTGAAGATTTTGTAATTCTTTGACAATCAAAATTAGCATAAAAGCTTTTCTTGTCTTTCCTTGGTCTGTTACTTAGCTAATGCTCTACTTAAGCTGCCTTTCTAATGGATTATATTATTCATCACTAATGTCTATAATAAATAGTGTCATTTACCTGTTCTCAATGAGCTGTTACTTTTTTCTCGTCTTCTATTTCCTTTGCTTCAATAATATTCATTTCATATGGATTAGCAAGTACATGATTGTTATACTTTTTGAAATAAAAGAGGAGCTGTTATTTATGCTTCTAGGGGATTTATAAGAAAAAACTATAAAACAAGAGGATTAATGGAGTACTTCAAAGAGAAACTAATTGCTGAAGAAGAAACAAGAGAATTCTTGGGAATACATGAATAGCTTTACTCCATCACAGAAGACAAACTTAAGAAAGCCAGGAAAGCCATGTATAGTCTGATATTCACTGTAGATTTTTGCGAGAATCAATTTCAAAGACCCAGAGAAAGGACCCAATGACCTAACTTAGCAAAATTGGCTCAACCAGAAAGGGAAGGTTTCACTAACAAAAATTTAGCGACACAAGCGGAAATGATTTTGATGAAGAGAAAAATAGGGAGCTGTCTAGAGAGACCATTGTGAATACACAAGTATAACATCAACAAGTTGAAATAAAAAATTTAAAAAACCATCTATGGAACATGAATCTATAGGACATGCAATGGAAGATGAATATAAAAGAGTATGATATTATAAGAATTGTCAGGAGTAAGTAGAATTCAGAATAATCTAAAATAATAATCACCATAAAATTTCTGGATCTGAAAAGCATTTTACAAATGTTATCTCATTTTATCCTCAAAGCAACATCAGGAAGAGGATGCTATTATTATCCCCATATTACTGATGAAGAAACTGAGAATTTTCCCAGGATCATACAGCTAGGAAGTGGCAAACTCAGGTCTTTGAGATTTTGGTTTCAGCTACCTGTTGAAAGGTAAGGACAACACAAATATTGGTCTTTTTGTTTTTGTTTTGTCTTTACCAAATAACACTGGAAACAAGGAAAATGAAAGGTTTAGGAGAATTAAGAAAATGAGTTTGATTTAAAATGGTCTGAAAATAGTTTTGTGAAGCAACATCAATTCTTGATAATTTTCATAGTTGGAGGGAAATTATAGTATGTATAATCCGTAAGACAATTTTCATTGGCTTTAAAATGTATTATGCAATGTTTCAGAAGATCATTTTATTTTTTCAAGTTGATATTAGAATGATTTTGCATTCCTCATTAAGTCATTAACAATGATTTCTGTAGATGAAGTGAACTAGCAGCCCAGTGGGTGAGAGCCAGCCTGGAATTAATAATTTCTATAGATAACTTTTGATTAGCTGTATTCATTAAGAACAAGTCATGACAGATGAAACTCATTTTTTTGACAAGCTAATTGGAGAGATAGATCAAGACAGTGTAATAGATGAAAAGTCCTCAGATTTTAGTAAAAATAGGTTCTTATGCTGTGCTTGTAAGTAAAATGCTAGGATATGGACTGTACAGGTAGGAGGCTCTGGACTAATGACTAGACTCAAAGGGTAACTGCTAAAGGGTCAATGCTGATTCAGAGAAAGGTCTGTGGTAGAATGCCACAGACATCTGTTCATGTTTTGTTCTCTTCAACATTTTTAGCAATGATTTTGATGAAGATAGTTAGGTAGCACAGTGGATAGAGTGTTAGACCTGGAGATGCAGGAAGCTTTGTTGCTGTTCAGTCATTTTTCAGCCGTGTCCAACTCTTTGTGACCTCCTTTGAGGTTTTCTTGGCAAAAATACTGGATTGGTCTGCCAATTCATTCTCCAGATGAGGAAACTGAGGCAAACAGGATTAACTGGCTTGCCCAGAGTCACACAATTAGTGTCTGAGGTCATATTTGAATTCAGGTTCTCCTGACTCCAGGGTTTTTATCAAGAAAACTGCAAAGGGGTCACAAAGAGTTGGACTCAATTGAAAAATGACTAAACAACAACAAAACTTCCTGAATCCAGATCCAACACTCTTATCTACTGTGCTATATCCATGTGTACCTAGTTGCCCTGTTATTTATATCTAGTCAACATTCAAATACTGATATTGTTAAAATGAAATCTCTTTGAAAGGAAAAATAGAGAGAGCAACAATGAAAAAACGAATGAGATTATAGTTAGTATTTAAACAAGCCAGATTTGGGAAGAAAATACTGCCTATATTTTGGCCAATATAAGATACAAAATTAAACTGACAGTTGCTGTGCTTTCTTATATAAGACACGCTCAACCTGAAAATCCAGTTAATGACTATTTATTAAACACTTTTATTAGGTGTTTGGTACAGGTGTTGTTGTTCGGTCATTTCAGACATGTCCAACTCTTCATGACCCCATTTGGGTTTTTTTTTGGCAAAGATACTGGAGCAGTTTGCCATTTCCTTCTCCAGCTCATTTTATTGTTGGGGAAATTATTCACTGGACCACCTAGTTTCCTGAGTCCAAATCTGGCTTCAGATACTTATTAGCTGTGTGACCTTGGGAAAGTAACTTAACCCTGCTTGCCTTAGTTTCCTCATCTGTCAAATAAACTAGAAAGGAACTGGAAAGGAAAGGACATGATTAAAATGACCAAACAACAATACCCAGCATCTAATACTTAATAAATTACTATTTTAGTAGTTTAGTAGTTAATGACTACTACTATGGTATGACTACAACTACAACTACTACTAAATGACAAATTTGTCAAATCTGCAATTTTTATGAAGTTTACAGGGATAAAGGATATGTTAGAGGCTGAAACCAAAAGATCTTACCAGGTAAGGCTGATAGGTGCATTAAGTAAGTCTGAATAAAATGGAATAAGTGTAAATCTAAAATTCTATATTGGTGTTATACAAATTATATAGGCTGAGGGAAGGTGATTGAAGTTCTTCAAATTCAGTCAGTGTCCAAGTTTGAATCCACTAAGCTTTTGTCTTAAATTAGATCACATCTAGAGTATTATGTTTCACTTTGGGTCCCATAGAAAGATATCTTTTTGGAATGTCTCCAGAAGAGGGCGCACTGGGTGGGTGAAGGGCCATGAAAGCTAGTTTTAAAAAGGATTAGTTAAAGATACTGGGAATGTTTAACTTGGAAAAGATAATGGGGACAATTCCAGCTGTCTTGATCTGTACCTTGCCACTGGATCCAGATGGCTCAGATGACCTTGCACTATTTTCCCTCACTTAAATCCAATTCACTTGAATGTCATGTCATCACCTCCCTGATGTCATGGTCCTCTTCAAGAATGAAGGACAAACAACAGTTGCTTTCAAGTATCAAGTAGGTTAGCTCCTCCTTGAGAGACTAGTCTGGTTCTCCTAGGAGTATTGGATGGAAGTCGCTTTGTGGCACTGAGGCTCAATATAAGGAAAAACTTCTGAAAAATTAGTGCCATCCAAAAAGCAGGTCCCCTGCCTTTCATTAAACGTCTACAAACAGAGGATAAATAATCACTTATGGATATTGTGGAAGTAATTTTTATTTTTTATTCATTTTTTAAATTTTTTTTTACTTTTCCATCACAATTTATCCTTGTTCATTTTTATGTAAGTAGAACTTTATTTTTTCCAATTACATGTAAAAATAATTTTCAACATTTATTTTTATAAGATTTTGAGTTGCAAATTTTTTTCTCCTCTCCTTCCTCTCCCCTCCCTTTCCTCTAAGTAGCAAGCAATCTAATACAAGTTATACATATGCAATCATGCTAAATATATTGGAAGTGGTTTTTAGAGGGATGGATGGAATTAATTCACCTCTGAAATTCTTTTCAATTCAGATTCTATGATGTGACAAAATATATTACTTATGTAAACTATTTAAGCCAAATCAAGTGTGATACTTTTATAAATCAACCAAAACATCAAGTTCTTACTATAAATTTAAATTTGAATAATTTAAAATTATTAAATTAAATTTATCACATATATTATATAGGGATATCAATAGATTGGGGATAGGAGAGTGACAGATATGTTATTTCATTGATAAAGGAAGTTCCTAGCTGGGGAAACCCCTTCTACCTATGCAAATTAGCACTTTCTATAACTTGGGGTTTTAGAGATTTATTTAGAGTACTATGAGATTAAGTAGTGACTTGCCCAGAGTCACACAAATCTAGCTTTTGTCAAGTGCGGACTAGATCAGGTCTTTCTGACTTCAAGTATAACTATCCGCAACTCTATGTTGCCTCTCTTTTGTCATGCTTTATTATATTATAAAATTATACACACACACACATATACACACACACACAAATCCAACCCAAATTAATAAAACAGAAACATCCTAGTGTAGGGGAAAGACATTAGATCCAGAGTTAAGATATGGGTTCTAATTCTTTGACATTGGGCAAGTGGTTTTAACTCTCATTTTCCTTTTCTTTGAAATGATAATAATCATGTATTACTCATCTCATTGAATTGTAAGCAAGGTGCAGTTTTTGTGGATTAAGCACTGTATGAATGTGTAGGAAGGCTGTCTCCTATCTGTAGTATGGGGGTGTTGTGTGGCTTAAAGGGAAAACAGAATAGATATCTCTAAAATATTCTCCTCTCCCTCCTCCCCCACTCCCCACCTCCAGGGGAGACTTTTGGGATTTACGAATGTTATTAATAAATCACATTTAATTGGAATCAGAATGAGGATGAAGATGCAATATACAGAAAGAGAACTATGAGTTTGAAATAGTTTCAAAGTCCCAACACAGTTAATATTTGGGGGAGGGGAATGATAGTTTCAATGTGAAAATTAAATATAAATTTTAGGATCTTGTTTTAATAACCCAAGAAGTCAAGATAGATAGTTTGTTAAATAAAAATTTCTATTTAGATGACTGCAATTTACTAAACACCAAAGCTTTATAGAAGTTATAAAAGAAAAAAAAATAGGTTTAATTTAGTAAGACCCCTGATTTCCAAGGAAAGTTAGGGCAGGCTATATCCCAAATATTCTCCGCTGAGTTCTTAAACCAAATGGCTCCTTCCCTAACCCCAGCATCCTGGTAGTCACCTACATTCTCGCCCTGTTCAGTGAGTCATTCGGTTGGAGACTTTGCTAATTTCAAAGGCCCCCATCTTCAAATAGGGTCTAATAATGAGGAAGGAGCATATGCAGATGTTTGTGTGGCTGTCACCAAGCACCATTTGTGAAAACCCAAATCTGAGGAGAATGGTTTCACAATCTGTAGTCCTTGCAGAGAGAAGCGTGACTGCCCTGGCCAGAAAGAGCTGACCTCCCATAATCTTTCCCCATTCCCCCCCTCCTCCCCCCCATGTCTCTTCTACCTTCTTTCTCTAACCTCAGTTTGAAAACCTGTTAGTTCCTAGACTGTCTATTTATCCTGTTATACCATCCCGGGCTCGCTTAGACCTATAGAAAAGAAAGGAGATGCCCTTTCAAACACAAACAAGAAAGCCGCATACCATATCCAAACCTCTCCGCCAGGTTGGGGATGGGGATGGAGAGGGGTGTCTCACTCTGTTCAAACGCTCAGCTGCGCTCGCACCTGCCCCCGCATCCCCACCCGCCCGGCGCTGAAGGTCAAGGGGAGGAAGTTCCTGGGAGAGTGGCCCGCCGGTCCCCCTCCCGGGATGCCGCAGCCTGAGGTCAGGACGCCCGAGCGCCCTATCTGGGTCAGTCCCGACGTCCGGCCTGCCTGCAGGGGTAATGCACCCTTCCCTTCCCTCCTGCCCCGGCCGGGGCTTACCTTGAAAGACATCCTGCACATGTCAGCAGAGGCTCATTCCAGGCTGCCTGCCTCAGGGCAAAGGATGCGGCCGAGTTTCTTTTCCAGAGCCGCCCTTCCTCCCTCGGGTGGCTAGCGAGGGCTGGAGAGAGTGAGACACCAGCCTGGGGCTGGCTGGGCTTTTGCAGACTGACTGGGTCTGCGGGAGCCTCACGCAACGCCGCGGCGGAGCCTCTCAGGAGAAGGAGCCGCAGCTGCTGCCGCAGCAGAAATAGCAGGACTCCCCATGCTGGCTCTGGCTGCGGACCGGGCCACCGCTCTCCGCGCCGGGCACCGGCGCAGAAATTTGCTGTGCTTTCTCCTACATGTGTGCACAGCCCCACCTCCATCCTCCTCCACTCTCCTACACACCTATCCTCGTGTGCTCTAGAAACATTTTAACCCAAAGAGCAAGTGCATATACACACGTTTATATAAACAGATTGTTTTTCTTTATTTTTATTTATTTGTGTGTGTGTGTGTGTGTGTGTGTGTGTGTGTGTGTGTGTGGCAGTTGGGGTTAAGGGACTTGTCCAGAATCACACAGTTAATGATTGTCTGGGGTTCAAATTTGAACTCTGGTCCTCCTAATTTCGAGTTTGGTGCTCTCTCCACTGCACCATGTAGTTGCCTCTCAAATTGCTTTCCTTTATTAAAAGAGTTTTCATAAGATAGCTCTCTCATTCAACAATCAGTGCTTTAAAAATAAATAAAATCTGATTGCTTTCAATGGGGAGGAGGGTCACTCTATCAAGAAACGTTAAGCCCTAGTAGGCACCTGACACATAGAACAAAAGATAATTTGAACCTTGAGAAGCTCAAAAGCTAAAGGGAAGAACAAACTATGTAAGCTTTTTCTATACACAATAAATAGGATATTATCAGCAGAAGAAAGTCATTACAATTAAGAGATGGTGAGAAAGGTCTCCTGTAGAATGTAGGATTTAATCTGGGACTTCAAGGAATCCAGGGAAGCCAGGAGGTAAAGATAAAGGGAAAAAAAAGCCTTTGAGATATGTGGAGCACCAGTGAAAACAATCAGTCAGGTAGTGGGAGGCCAACATCACTGGACTGAAGACTCAGTTGCCTTTTGTTGAAGATGAGGTGACAAATATTTGAGTATTCTTTTCTCTCTTCCCATCCTATATTCAATTTGTCACTAAGTCTCATTCATCATTCTTCCAAAGTATTTCTCTCTTTCAGTTCCCATCATATTCCAGACTTTTACAACCCTATCTCTGGACTATCTCCTTTATAACTGGTTCCTTTTTACTTGGATCTCCCCAGCCCAATCCATCATCATATTACCTTAGTCAACAAGTATTTACTAAGTGCTTACGATGTTCCAGACACTGCTGAGTAAGCACTGGGATAAAGAGAAAAGCAAAAACACATTCCTTAAGGGAATCTATATTTTAAAGGAAGAGACAAGTGAATTACTAGATCTACACAAGATAGAGAATAGATGGAATGAAGAAGGGGAAGGCGGTAACATCCTAGAAAGACTTCTTGCAGAAGGTGAGACTTGAGCTGTTGGTCCCACTCCTGGACACTAAAAACACTACCACGGACAGTGACTTGTTTATTAATAAATCTGCATTGTCTCCTGCATTAAATTAATAACTTTGGGTAATCCGGCCCCCCTCTGCCTATACAACTTTCCCCAAGCAAACTGAGTTCTTGTTGAGTTTATCTCATTTTTTCCCATAAGGCATGTATTTCCATTTTTCTGACTTTGTTTGTAATGCTCCCTTAGACTGAAATGTGTTATTCCTTTTAATCTGCCTACTGGATAGAGGAAGAAGGGAAAGTATTTATTCAGTACCAACTATATGCAAGGTAACATGCTAAGTACTTTACAAAAATTATCAAAATTGTTCCCCACAATAACCCTATGAGATAAGGATGATTATTACTCCCATTTTATAGATGAGCAAACTGAGGCAGAGGTGAGGTCAGATTTGAACTCGGATCTTTTTGACTGCAGGTCCAGCACTCTTGTATCCTCCCACTTTTTATTGGTCTTTTAAAACCCCCCAAAAGTCAATATTTCACACGTGTTGCTCTAATTGCCCGACACTCCAGGTGGTTATAATTCTCCTACCATTTGATTCCCCATCTGTAAAATGGAAGTGTTAGACTAGATAATATTCGAGGTCCTTCTAACTCTCAATCTTATGCATCCTGTCTTCCATTGTTCATACATAGGAAAAAGGGAGACATAAGATTTAGTATGATGTTGTGTCCTAGTTTCTAGGTCACACCTGTTTACTCCCCAGCAGATTCTAAACTGGAAAATAGATTGTCTTCTGTGCTCTTTTCCTTCTTTTTTGGCATTCCTTCCAGTATACTGCTGGTTCTGGGTCACCTCCATGTCACCTTCCTCCAGAGCTATGTTTCCCTTCTTTTCTGCATTTATGAATGAATGAAAAAATGCTCAAACTGGAAGAAACTTTAAATATTATGTATTCTAAGCCACTCATTTTAGATCTGAGACAATGAAAGTCATATAAGTTAAATGACTTGTTCAAAGTCACACAGATAGTTAATGGCAGAGCTGCAAATAGGACTCAGGTCTCCTCTAGAGAGTAGCCAAATTTGTTTTTATTGTAATAGAAATTTTTCTGTCTGTAGCTTACTCCCTCAAAGTCCAAGTTGTATAGCAAATTAAACAATATCAGAACAATATGCATAAAGACCACAGTAATGGAAAGAGAAACAACACTTATAGATACCTAAATTTATCAATGTAATAGCCATTTGTGATCTCAGAAAACTGAGCATGAAGCATTCCTCTTTTTTCTCTCTTTGGTGCGGAGGTTTTTGCCTTTGAATGGTAAGGGCTGGCCAATGAGAGCTCAGTCTTTGAAGCATACATATACTCAGATTTGCCCTTCTTGGTGGGTCATACATAATATTGGCAATATACTGTACCTGATTCCAATCCAATAGGTGGGGGTCATGGGGAGTCTACTTTGAGCTATGAGTGACTTAGGGTACCAGTAGCTGATGTGAGAAATTAATTTCTGCTATTGAACCAATATGAGAGATTTAGAAAGTTAGCTTTCAGGTAATTCAGTGACCTTCACTGTCAGAGGGAGGTTCATAGGGGGACCTAATTTAGCATCTTTGTATCCTTCAAGGAGTAATGAACAGAGTGCCAGCCCTAGCATCAGGACGACTCATCTTCCTGAATTCAAATCTGGCCTTAGACACATATTTTATGGAGTTTTCTCCTTGACAGATCTAATGGGTTCTCTTACACAGACAGGCTCATTTTCACAGCTTTAAGATGTGCATTCATATTGACATCCACACCTGTGATTGTTCCATGCACTTGCATTCCATTCTCCTTTGGGGGATTAGTTGTTCAAGGTGGAGTGACAGGACATCTAGAATTCAGTCCACCATACTAGTACTTGGCTTTCTTTTCAGATGGTTTTAGTATCTAAAATGAACACATTAAAGTTTCATCCACACTCATCATTCCACCAGCATTATCAAATTCACCACTGATGGTAAATGACTTTGAACAAATCATTTAATCCTGTTTATCTCAGTTTCCTCATCTATAAAATAAGCTGGAGAAGGAAATGACAAAGCACTGCAGTATCTTGGCCAAGAAAACTCCAAATGGGGTAACAAAGAGTAGGACATGACTGAAAAATGACTGAATAACAATACTATTCAAATCACATTATATAGGCAATAACTTACTCCATTTATGCAGCATCCCTGGTTTTTAAGCATTCATATTGGGATCAAGAATCCAAACAAATCTCAGAAATGAAAGGTTATGGCTAAGAAGATTGGGGAATTTAAAAATGAACAGACACACAGTGAATTGAGACTAGCAGAGTAGAAGAACTAGAGACAAGAATGGCATTGGTGAGTACCTAGAAACACTGAGCAGTAAGAGAATTTATCAACCATTTTAATCCAATTTTCTAATTGCTCATGTGAGGACACACTTTGATATCGATGTCAAAGTATTTCTATTTCCGCCTGAGAAAAACCTCTTTAAGGGGATACCTTTCCCCCAAGGAAGTCAAGAGAGTCAATTGATGGTCCCCTACTCTTAGAAGATGTCAGGAAAAGAGTGATTTGTGAAACTGGTTGCTATTGTATTCTCCTGAGATGTTTGGGATGAAGTTGGGGTGAAAGGTATATAGAATGTAGCTCTTGTTCAGTCATTTAAGACTCTCTGACTCCATTTGGGGTTTTCTTGGCTAAGATAGGAGTGATTTGCTGTTTCCTTTTCCAGTTCATTTTACAGAGGGGGAAACTGAATTAAGTGACTTTTCCAGAGTCATGGAGCTAGTCAGGAAGAGGAGCCTAGTTACTTCCAGGCTTGGTGCTTTATCTACTGTGCCTCCTTGTTGTCCCTTTACATAATATAACATGGATTAGAAGAGACAATGTAGTTTTGTGGAAAGAACACTGTGTGAGAAAACCTGTGTTTAGATCTTGGCTTTGTCACTAATTAGTTGGGCAAGTCACTTTACCTCTATAATCTTCAGTTTCCTCATCTGTAAAATGGGAATTATAATATTTGCACCTATTTTGAGGAAAGTGCTCCATAAACCTTAATATGCTATATATGTATGAGTTGTTGAGGCATTTGGGTGGTGCAGTGTAGAGAGCATTGAGCCTAGAGTCAGGAAGACCTGATAATGCAATATATTTTAAGTGTATTAGAGAGGTAATAGAAGTGCCATGTGAGGTCCAAAGAAAAAAAAAAAGAAGTTAAAAGCTGGGAGGTTCAGGAAAGTCTTCCTGGAGGAAGTGACATTTGAATTGGACTTTAAAGAAGAGACAGGAATTCAAAAAGTGAAGGGGGGGGGGGAAGGGAAGGTAATTTTAGGTACAGAAAACAGCATGGAGAAGTCCCATAAAGGCTGGGGGATGGAGCAGTCCCATTTATTTGTACGGAGAAGCTTGAAATAGATTTGAAAAGACAAGTGGTAGTCAGGTTGGCAGGGCATTGAATGTCAGGCAAAGAGTTTTGAATTTTACTTTTTTAAGCAATAGGGAACTACTGAGGATTGTTAACCAGGCAAGACATGACAGATCCATGCACAGGAACTTGGGCAACTTTTTGTAGTCCTTATATCAAGACATAAACTGCTTAAATTGATTTTTAAAACCACCCAGTCTCCCTTTCCAGTCTAATCTCATATCACTTTTCTTTATACTTTATTTTTCCAGCCAACTTGTTGTTCATAGGATATAGCATTCATCTGGAGTCTGTACCTTTGAATGGGCTAGGTTTGCCATCCCCTGTGCTCTCTCTCCTCATCTCTGCCTCCAGTCTGACTAAGTTGCTACTCAATATATGATGCAATGTCATATTAGTAGCATTAATTCAGAGTTGCTCATTAGGAGTTGGCTGTTGGGAGATGGGAGGTACAGAAACTATTTCCATTGTTAAATGGAAATAGCAAATTTGAGATTATTCTGGCCCTGGTCCCATAGGCATTAATGACTTTAATGAGCAAATTGTAACTTTTTCAGAGACCGCTACTTATAGTTCTAATGCTTTGCCACCTCCACTAGCTCATCTGGCTCCCTTCTATGAGGATGTAGTTCTTGAGGGATGCTATTTTGCCTGGTTCACTGATGGCTGTTTTATCAGAAAGGTATATGTCACTAGACTTTGGCTACCATTAATTAAACCTTAGAGACACCATGAGGGATGAGTTCTGAAAATTCCTTGTAGCAGTTGAGCTGAGAGATAGATGGTTATGTATGAGAGAGACAAAGTAAAAATTAGACACTGTCTTTCATTTATACTGATTGCTGAAGGGGTGACCCTAGTATTGACTGAGTGGCCTGGGGCCTTAAGAAAACAGAACTGGACAGCTAAAGGCTCTCTCTTTTGGGATAAGCACAAATGGAGAAATAATATTAATGATTCCCACTGTGTTCATCTGTTTGTAGGACATGTTAATGACTATTAGAAACATCATGTGCTCTCTGCTGAACTGTAAAATCAGGTTGATATCCTTAGAGAAAAGCAGAGATTGGGGACTGGTGCCATCATCAACTGGACGCAGGAACTGTGGCCTAAAGTCATACAGCTAGTAATTGTCTGAAGTCAGATTAGAATTCAGAAAAATAAGTTGTCCTGATTCCAAACCCATTGTATTCTATTCATTGTACCACCTCAACTGTCCTATTTTGTTTAGCCATTTTCCAATTGATGAGCATCCTCTTAGTTTTCAGTTCTTTACCACTATAAAAAATCTGCTTTGAATATATGTGTGTGTGTGTGTGTGTGTGTGTGTGTGTGTGTCCTTTTTATCTTTCTTTGAGACCTAGCTGGTTGTATGCACAGTTTAGTGACTTTTTAGGACATAGACAAATTTATAGCTCTACCAACAATGCATTAATGTACTTGTTTTTCCAAAGGTTCTCCAACATTTGCTATTTTCTGTTTATTTCAACTTTGCCAATCTAATGTGTGGGAAGTGCTTGCTCATATTCTTTGACTATCAACCATCCATTTTTTCCTGAGGCAATTGGGGTTCTTGCCCACGATCACACAGCTAGGAAGTGTTAAGTGTCTGAGGTCAGATTTGAACTTAGGTCCTCCTGACTTCAGGACAGGTGCTCTAGCCACTGTGCCACCTAGCTATCTTCATCCACTTAAATTTTTTTTTTTAATTTAAGCTTTTTATTTACAAAACATGCATGGGCAATTTTTAAACAATGACCCTTGCAAAACCTTGTGTACCAAATTTTCCCCTTCCCCCCCCCCCCCCACTCTCTCCCTTAGGAGGCAGGTAATCCAGTACATATTAAATATGTTAAAATATATGTTAAATCCAACATATGTATATATATATATATATATATATATATTTATACAATTATCTTGCTGCACGAGGAAAATTGGATCAAGAAGGAAAAAAAACTGAGAAAGAAAACAAATGCAAACAAATAACAATAGAAAGAGTGAAAATGCTATGTTATGAACCTCATTCAGTTCCCACAATCCTCTCTCTGGGTGTAGATTGCTCTCTTCATCACTAAACAACTGGAATTGGTTTGAATCATCTCATTGTTGAAAAGAACCAAGGCCATCACAGTTGATCATCTCATAATCCTTCTGTTACTTTGGTTCTACTTATTTATTTAGCATCAGATCATGTAAGTCTTTTCAGGCTTTTCTGAAATCAGCCAGTTTTTTTTTTTATAGAACAATAATATTCCATAACATTCATATACTATAATTTATTCAGCCATTCTCCAACTGAAGGGCATCCTCTCAGTTACCAGTTTCTTGCCACTACAAAAAGGACTGCCAGAAACGTTTTTGTCCATGTGGGTCCTTTTCCCTTTTTTATGATTGCTTTGGGACGTAGACCCAGTAGAGTTACCATGGGATCAAAGGGTATGCACAGTTTTATAGCCCTTTGGGCATAATTCCAAATTGTTCTCCAGAATGGTTGGATCAGTTCACAAGTCCTCCAGCAATGTGTTAGTGTTCTAGTTTTCCCACATCCCCTCCAACATTTATCATTATTTTTTCTGGTCATCTTAGCCAATTTGAGAAGTATTAAGGGTACCTGATAGCCATCTTAATTTGCATTTCTCTTATCAAAAGTGATTTAAAACACTTTTTAATATGACTGGAAATGGTTTTAATTTCTTCTTCTAAAAATTGTCTGTTTCTATCCTTTGACCATTTATCAATTGAGGAATGACTTGTATTTTTATAAATTTAAGTAATTTCTCTACATATTTTAGAAATGAGCCTTTGGATCTGATATTCCTAATCTTGCTCCTAATTACTATCTACCCATGACATTAACTCCACTGAATGAATATAGAAGATTTTTTGGAATTGTACTTTTTAGAAGATTGAGGTTTTAAAATTTTTTTTTTAATTTTTAAAAAAGTGTTTTTAATGAGTTCTTGCTCTAATAGCTGGGATTTTTGGTGCTATCAAGTATAAGGCTGCTCTGTTCATTTGCTTTTATACCTGTGTGTTTTCCACTTTATCTTTCCATTTATTAACTAGTATTAAATTATTTTAATTGTTACTGCTTTGTAATGTAGTCTGAGATCTGGTTCTTCCAGGCCCCTTTTCTTCCCACTTAACAAAATCATTTCCCTTGAGATTCTTGACCTTTTGTTCTTTCAGAAAAATGTCATTAATATTTTTCCTAGGTCTATAAAGTTAATCTTTGGTAGTTTGATTGCTATGGCACTGAAAAATTAAATTAATTTAGTCAGTATTGTCAGTTTCATTATGTTGCCTTAGTCTACCCATATTTCCTCAATCGTTTAGATTTGTCTTTATTTGTATAAAGAATACTTTGTAGTTATGTTGAAATAGTTCCTGTCTTGGCAGGTAGAGTCCCTTTTGTTATATGATATATAAAGGAATTTATCTTTATCTCTCTTCCTTTTGAGTAATGTTGATAATATATTGATATGCTGATGTTGATTTATATGGATTTAGTTTATACTCTGCAATTTTGTTATTTTTTAATGAAATTTTTTATTTAATACTCTAGGTTAAATAAATCATTATTATAGACAATAGATAGGCAGTAGGTATTTTGTACATTAAATTATAAAGCAATACAAGAAAAAAGTACATTTAGTAAGCAAATGGGGAGTCTATATGGATTGATTTGGGATTCATAGTCTATATGTGCTATAGTGATGCATATCTGGATATATGAAAAAATTTCTTCTTTTTTTTTTTTTAATGAGGCAATTGGGTTTAATTGGGGAGGATCACACAGTTTAGTAAGTATTAAATGTTTAAGGCCAGATGTGAACTCAGGTCCTCCTGAATCCAGGACCAGTACTCTTTCCACTGTGCCATCTATGAAAAATTTTCAAAAGTTCATAAGTTTTGTGGGATACTGTGGCTTTATTTGCAAGTTTTCTACTCTACAGTTCCTCTCACTGACCTTAATGAAATACTCTGAGACTTTTCAGTGGCCATTATTTTTTTTCCAGTTCTTTCTAAATATCAATCTCCTTGGTGTGGAGAAAAGAGCAAAGTCAGAGTTGAGCACTTCCATCTCCTTTCACTAAAATAAGTGATTCTATATCTCCCTTGATCCTGGTGATTATCTTTAATTTTCCTTGCCAGGCTAAATTCGGTTTTAGATTTGTTATTCCACCATTCCTATCAGTCAGGCTGAAATCTTGGAATCACCCTTCACTTTCTCTCTTATACTCACCATCTCCTATCAAATCCAATCAGTTGGCAAGCCAATCTGAATTCATCTTCTCACCATTTCTTGCATCTGGATTATTTTCTCTGTTCTTGTCACAACCATTCTAATCCAGGTCCTCATCACCTTTTGTCTGGATTACTATAAAGGTTTCCTAATTGCTTTCTCTACATCCAGTTTCTTCCCCATTCATCTCCTCAATCCATCTTCCACACAGTTGCCAAACAGATATTCTCTAAAGTAGATTTTTAATCACTTTCCTTCTGCAGAAGCTTCAATGACTTTTCATTGACTCTGGGATAAAACACAATCACCTCTGTCAGTTAAAACCCTTGGGGATATTGTAACTTTCCTTTTTTTTTTTTTTTAATAACCCTTTCCCAATTACATGTAAAAACAACTTTTAACATTCATTCTTTTAAAGTTTTGAATTCTATATTCTCTCCCTTCTCTCCTTCCCTTCACTCCTTCCTCCTTGATATGGTAATTTGATATAGATTATACATATGCAGTTGTGCAAAATATATTTCCATATTATTCTTATTATAAAAGAAAACACAAACAAAAAAATCACATTAAAAAAATGAAAAATAATATGCTCTCATCTGCAATCAGATGCTATCAATTCTGTCTCTGGAAGAGAACACTTTTCATCATGAGTCCTTTGGAATTGTCTTAGATCATTCTATGGCTGAAAATAGGTAAGTCATTCAGAGTTGATCAATGTAAATATTGCTATTACTATCTACAATGTTCTCCTGATTCTTCTTGCTTCACTTTATATCAGTTCATGTAAGTCTTTCCAGGTTTTTCTGAAAGCATCCTGTTTAGTAGTATTGTTATAATCATATATCACAACTTGTTCAATCATTTTCCAACTAACGGACATGCCCTCAATTTCTGATTTTTTTTGTCACTATAAAAGAATTGTTATAAATATTTTTGTACAAAGGGGTCTTTTTCCCTTTTAAAAAATCTCTTTGGGGGCAGCTAGGTGATGCAGTGGATAGAGCACCAGCCTTAAAGTCAGGAGGACCTGAGTTCAAATGTGACCCCAATCACTTAATAGTTTCTAGCTATGTGACCCCGGGAAGTCATTTAACCCTAATTGCCTTAGGGGAAAATCTCTTTGGCTTACAGACCTAGGAGTGATATCACTGGATCAAAGAGTGTGTTCAATTTTATAGTCCTGAGGTCATATTTCCAAATTGTTCTCCAGCATGGCTAGATCAGTTCACAACTTCACCAATTTCTCCACATCCTGTCCAATATAGAATTTTTCATTTTTCTGTCATATTAGCCAATCTTCCAGACTAACTTTCCAGAATTACATATCATTCCCCATTCTGATTCTCTATAACTGAGTAACTTGATAGTTTTTATACACAATATTTCCCTTTCCCAACTCTATTTGTGTTCAGGCTTTTTCTCATATTTATGATATTTGCTTTCCATTCTTCCTTTTTACTTCCAGGATACCCCATATCTCTTTAAGAGCCTTAAATACTCAGTACAGGTAATACCTTTAAGAGGCCTTTTCTTTATCTCTAAATTGTTAATACCTTTTTCTACCACTTTGTATTTATTTATTTTTAAAAATTTTTATATTCTATTGTTTATTTGAGAATTTGCTGCTCCTCTAAGTAAAATTTCAAGTTGAATATAGAGACTGCCTTACTTTTGTATTTACCTACCGTAATTCTTGGTACATAGTATGTGATTATCACAGTGACTGGCACATTATAACGTTATCATTAATATTAACTGTTATAATGCTATTATAACATGCAATTAAAATATATGTAATTAATTAATTATAATCTTCTATTGTGATAATTAAATTGTTAATTATGATAACAATAGTTATTATCATCCAAATTCACAAACACAGTAAATGTCATAGATGAAAAATGAATCCAGAGTTTCTGATGCAAAAACCAGTCTTCTTCCTATTGTACCTTGTTGTCTCTTTAAAAGCTTATTTAGAAGCTTATTGGTTGACTGACACTATTCATAGAAGACCATATTGGGATTTTTATATATTATTTTCCCTGCTCTCATTTCTCTCTTCTGTACATATCTCTGTAAAGCAATTTATTCACAACCATCCTATGAGGGTAGGCAGTACCATCATTGTGCCTAAGCTCAGAGAGTTAGATGACTTGCTTGTGACTTTACAGCTGGTAAGTCTTGGAGCTCCAAATTGCCTTTTTTTCCATGCTAACAGGTCTGTTCTTCCCAAGTTGTGTGAGACCATATTGTCATCTTCTACCTTCTTTACCATGGTGCCCTTATGCTAACCTTAAACTGATTTCCCTGGCTTTTCAGCTTCTAGAAACCCCATTTTGTGTCTCTCACCTAATTCCTTGGATATGATTTCCCAGTAAATTCTGGCTTGAGTCAGCAGAACTTCCTGTTTATTGTCTTGGATCTTGACTTTAGAGCATGCTCTCTTTCCCCAGGAGGTTTCTTTCCCTCTGACCCTGATAATTGCATCCTAATCTGCATCAGGCATCTGGCCCATCCTCTGTCTAGGGAATTGGGATCTGACAGCTCTGACCTCGGGTAAATCATTTAATCTCTTGGGACCTCATCTGTAAAATGAGGGAGTTGAAATAAATGCTCTCTAAGACCTTTACAATTCCAAATTTTATTTATTCAAGTCAAAGAAGAGAATTTAGCTTTTTATATACTTCAATGGATGTGTGATTTCATCAAAGTGGGTACTTCCTCCAGTGGTTCAGGTCTCAATCCATCCAGGCCTTCTCACTTTGAGAAATTCTTGTCCAATTTTCTCATAAATCCTTTATGCGGTATCTACCTACTGACTGGGGCCCTTTCTATAGGTCACCTTTTATCATTACTGCCATTGGTTATCTCTTGCTCTTTTTTCATGACTACCCACTTGTTTTCTTCTCTCTCTCTCTCTCATTATTATATTGCATTCTTCTCATAAGCACTATGCCTCCCTCCATTGTCTTCTGAATCACTCACAATTTCAGTTCTTCAGACATTGTGATATATTATGATTTCTAGCCATTTATTTCAGGGAGAAGATTGGGGTTATTAAAATGTCTACTCAACTTTCCAAAGTTCCACTCACTTTGCTTCTTCCATTCAATTTTATACCTAGCTTATTGTTGATGTACAGCATCTACCAGAAATACAGGTCAGTGGACTAGCTTTTTCTTTCTTTAAAAAAATGAATGTAGACCATGAAGCATTTTGAGGGAAGAAGGGCACTACAAAATCAGGGAAGCATAATGAAATATTTTTTATGTTTATTTTTCTCTCATCTTAGGTAAATGAATGACTTAAGATGGGCGTACCCAGGCAGCCAGTGAATTTGGGAGATCCATAAGAACTATCGGGGGTCCTACAAGTACCCACCCCACCAGCACCTGGAGTCAGTAACAGTGGGAATGTTCAGTGACAAAAGCTGGAAATCATTCATCTGATACATGGAGTCATAGTCACAGAATTTTAGAGATGAAAAGCACCTTAACTACCATCTAGTCCAATCTATCCTTGAAAAAGAATCTCTTCTAAAACACAAGGTGGATTCATGAGAAAATTAAACAGGAAATTTTCAGAATGAGAAGGCCTGAATGGATTGTGGTCTGAACTATTGGAGAAAGTACCCACATTGATGAAATCACACATTCATTAAAATATATAGAAAGAACCACTTGTAGACCTCCAGTTACAGAGAGCTCACTACTTCATGAAGCAGTCTATTCCACTTTTGGTCAGTCCTAATTATTATGAAGTTTTCCTCAATGTAACAGGGGGGTTGACCATGAGGACTCAGCCCTTAAAATGTGTTCAGATTTGCCTTCCGGTTGGTTATAAAGAACATATGCAAATATCCCCAGCCTGGTTCCAATCTAACATGTGGAGGCTTGGTAAACCTCCTTCCAGCCATGATTGCCTGAGGGGCTGGGACTGGGAGGTGATGAAGAGTTTTCTCGGTGGCTTTAGAACCAAAAAGCCTGATGATTCAGGAGAGGTTGACTCAGAATTGAGTGTGCATGCAAAGGGATTGAGGGGAGGACTTCTCACCATCTTTCCTTGTGGCTTTTGAATGCAAAGGATTACTTTAAGCTTCCAGTTTAGGGGAGTCGACTATTTCCCCTGCCCATCCCTTCCCCTAAGGAGTATCCAGGCAACCAGTGAATTTGGGAGATCCATCAGAACTATCAAGGGGTCCTAATAGTACCCATCCCATCAGCACCTGGAGTTAGTAGCACAGTGGGAATGAGAGAAAAAGAATTTTAAAGACAGTAGTCCCCTGAGAATGTCAGTACATTAGAAATTGTTATCCTCTCACTCTAGTTATGGTATCTAGAAAGATATTAGTCTTTGGGATCAAGCAGAAAGCTATACCTAAAGGGATTGCATGAGATCTCCATAAAAGGAGATTCTATAATTTTTAGGACTTGATTACTAGACTTCTAGGATTCTAGGATTTCTTCCATCAGAAGGGATCCCCTGTTCATTTTCTCCATACATATGTCTTACTGCCCTGGTATTTTAAAATTTAACTGTCTCCTCTCTTCCGGAACATTATGTGTAGAAGGAGAGAGTGCACTCCTGGGTTGGGAAGAATGTTTTGTAAGTACTATTCTTGTTCTACCTTTTCAATAAATATCTTTATTTAAAAACTAATGAAATTCTATTGGGCAATTGATTTGGGGGGAGTTACACCTGATGGAGGCTTAGATATTGCAGTTTTAGAAGCTACAGATCTCCAGTGTTATCTCTTAGAACCCCGAAGGAAGGAGTAATATTCTTCCCTTTAGGAATTTAATCGACCACTGTTGTGGGAGTTGGGTGAGTGGCTGGAGAGGGGATGTTACATGGACATCAAATCCAAAATCTACCATAAATTGACATCAATCCAATCTATCTTTTCTACAGGTTTATTCATTCATTCAACAAGTTTTTATTAAAACATTTACAACATGGCAGGCACTGTGATAGGCACAAAATATCTAGATGGAAACAAAATACTTCCTGCTGTCAGTGAACTTAGAGTCTATTTGGAGAAAACTTCTATCCACTGGTCTAATTCAGCATTCTGGGATTAAACAGAACAAGTCTAAACTACTTTCCACATTGTTCAGTCACTTCCTACTCTTGGTGAACCCATTTGGAATTTTCCTGCAAAGATACTGGAATGATTTGCCATTTCCTTCTCCAGCTCATTTTACAGATGAGGAAACTGAGGTAAACAAGATTAAATGACAGCCAGGGTCACCTGGCTAGGAAGTATCTGAGGACACCTTTGAACTCAGGAAGATTTATTTTCCTGACTCTAGGCTTGGCACTAATCCACTGCACTACCTAGCTTTCCTGCCTTCCATATCACAGCTCTTCAGATCCTTAAAGACAGCTGTCAGATTTCACCTAAATCTCTTCTCCAAGCTAACAACCATCTCAGTTCCTTTAGGTGTCTCTTATATGGCACAGGATCTTTATTGTTCTGTTCTCTTTGGGACTCCCTCCAGATTTTCAAGGCTCTTAAACTGTGATGTATAGAACTGAACCCAACATTCTAAGAGCGATCTGAGCTGGATAGAGAACACTGGAACTACCCCTAGCCTGTTTCTGAAAGCCAAGCCTCTTTTAATGAAGCTTTTTGGGTTGCCCTACCATGCTGTTGACTCAAACTGATCTTTCAGTCCTACAACAACTGACTTCTCTCAAACAAAGGAAATAAGGTTATTTTAGTATGGCCTATTTTGGATGAAGCCATGTTGGTTCCTTCCTTTTCTAGATATTCAATAACTATGTCTTCAGTAATATATTTGGGAGTTTTGCCAGGAATCAATAGCAAGCTCACTGGGCTATTATTTCCAGGTTCTGTTCTTTTCCCTTTTTGAAAGTATGGGCCACACGCTCTCTTCCCCAATCTGTGTCAAAATGTTAAGAGACATTACAGCTAAGGCCCAGGGTAAATTTCTGAGAGTGAATTTGAATTCACAGATAAGAATAATAATATTTATACACTCTACTTTACAGGGATTTTGTAAGTGTAGAATTTTATCAACGATGAATTACTAAATTTACTGCACTTACCCTCTGTATGAACTCAGCCCCAGCAGAATCCAAGAACTATATTTCTTTGACCATCACCAGGTGTTCTTTGAGTTCAGACAAACACCTGCTGTATCCATGTTCTGGTCATGATGCTCTGTTATAAAAGCCCTGCTAAGCACAATTCACTGCATACCCATTAGCATAAGTATTGAGATCTTCCCACATTAAAGTGGATCTCCCCTGTAAGGTTTCCAGTACACATATCATTGCTTGCAAGCCATTTCCATCACTTTGAAATAAAACTTGTGTTTGATTCCTGACTCTCCTGTTTCTAGCATGCCCTGTTTGGCTCTGGCCACTCATCCAGTTGACACCCATTTTTTTCATATTTCTTTTCCTTCCTTTGAAGCTTCCTTCCTTCCTTCCTTCCTTCCTTCCTTCCTTCCTTCCTTCCTTCCCTCCCTCCTTCCTTCCTTCCCTCCCTTTCTTCCTTCTTCCCTTCTTTTCTTTTTTCTTCCTTCCTTCTTTTCTTTTTTCCTTCCTTCCTCCCTCCCTCCCACTAAATCAGAGTTTGCAAACCAGTTCCAAAGCTTTATTAGTAAACAGAGTTTCTTTCTTGAGAGTTCCTTTACTGATAAAAAATAATGGTTGAGAAATCAATAAAAGTATCTCCTTTTAAGCCAATTTTTTTTTCTTTTTTCCTGATTAAATGTCACCCTTCTTGAAAGAAATAAATTGAACCATAACAATAACAACAACTAATATTACCAACTGCTTTACAATTACCTCATTTGATCTTCACAATAACACTTTCAGGTAGGTGCTTTTATTATCCCCATTTTACAAATGAGGAAATTAGGCAAAAGGGGTTAAGTGACTTATACAGAGTCATGCAGCTAGTGTATGAGCACAAATTTACCTTCTCTCTGTCATCAGTTATTCTCATCCCATCCATTTCAAGCAAAGATGCTGTTCTTTCATTCACCTTCCTCTTTCCACCCAAATATTTTTTTTTTTTTTTTTTAAAAGCAACTCTTATTTGGTTGTTAGTTTTCCTCCATAGCCCCTGCTCAGTGACAAGACTCAGGCATCCCTGTGAGTCATTATGCTTCCTGTGTACTAATTACTGAATTTGTTCCGAACTTGGCTTGGGTTACAAAGGATACCATATGCAGCTGACAAGTCCAAATCACTGGCAATTCTTATTCAAGAATTCCAGGAAGGGATTGGCAGATATGTCCCACGGTGCAAGGACAATATGTTGGCAAGACTTGAGGATTATGTTATTGACACCATCATGTTTGTCTCGGTCTTAAAAGGAAATAGGAGCAATGGGGAAAGAATGTCAGACTTGAAATGAGAAGAACTGGGTTCAAGTCTTATGTCTGATACTTACTAGTTAGGTGACCCCATGCAAGGGACAAGCTCTCTGAGCTTTAGTTCTTCCACCTTAAAATGCTGATGAATAACATTTGAGCTTCCTCACAGGGTTAGTGTGAGACAAATCTTTTGTAAATCTTATTATGCTATATAAATGTAAGTTTGTATTATGACTAGGAGAGGGAAAAGAAAAGAAAACTAGCAATTAGGATAGATTCTCATTGTTGACTTTGGTTAAATTACTGACATAAACTTGTATACAGGGTGGACCCAGGCACACCCTAATGTAGCCAAAAAAAAGTTTGTGGTTTGTGTCTCATTTTTAAAGTTTGTATTTTTTCAAGTCGAGTTTAATTATTAATTTTTAAAATTAAATTAAGGTATTAATTTCTTGTTTGATGGACAAAAATGATATCCTTTAAGATTGAGAATTCAAAAATTATTCATCTACAACAAACAAAAAATTATTCCTGATTGCACACCTTAATGGATTATGCTCCACATGCCTCAGATTACTAGTCCTGAATGTTTGTGATTCATTTCTTTTGTCATTTTAAAATAATCACTCACTTTCACTCACTTTCACATATACAAAAATTAAGTGAAGATATATCTAAAGATCCCAGAAACCAGTTTTACTCTGACAAAACTAACAAGAGGAGGATAGCATGTTGTAGAGGTAAAAAACATTGAACTTGGAGTCAGTCTGAATTCTCCTTTATACAAAGATTTCCAGTCATTTTAATTTAAATTGTACCTCTGACACTTTGTGGCTTTGTGCCCGTGGGCAGGCAAGTCACATTATCTTCATGGATAATTATGATAATAATAATAATTAGCATTCATATAATGCTTTGAGGATTGTAAAGTGCCTTAAAATATTATGTCATTGTCATTGTAATCCCCTTTCATAGATAAGTAAATTGAGGCAGACAGAGGTAAAGTGACTTGCTGGGGGCTCAGGGTAAATTTCTGAGACTGAATTTGAATTCACAAATAAGGACAATAATATATATACACCCTACTTCACAATGTTTTTGTAAGTGTAGAATTTTATAAACTATGAATTACTAAATGAATGAGTTATTGTTTTTATTATTAATTTGTCTTTAAATTGTGAGTGTGCTATTAGAGGAAGTTAATGTTTACCTAGACTACAGAACAATTATTTACATAACATATTTGTTTTTTCCATAGTTATTTAAGAATTAGTTTAAATATGAATGCATTGCAAAAGTACTTCTTAATTCAGCTATTTTATAATGTGATCAAACCAATGTCCCCTTCCTCTGCCAATGTTCCACTACCCTAACTTCTTATGGATTCCATTTCCTGGGCATATAAATATTTATTACTATATATATTGATTTCTTTAATTTATAACTGCATCATTTATTTGACTTTAGAGCTGTGCTCAGCTAAGGTATTATATTTTGCTATCTTTTTTAGACACAAAATATTTCTGCCTGCCCAAAGGGGTGCTCTGAACTACAACTCCTGAGGCTGCCTTTGCATCCCATCTTAATGGACCATGTTCCCAGAGAGGCCAGAATGGGATTGGAGCAAGTGGGGATTAAATCGACAAATGAAGCGTCACACTATTGTCTCTCTAGGGCTTTTACTAGTAGTACCTAACTACCTATATGTCTTAACATTTTATAAAACTGTGAACTAACAAGTGTGTTGATATAATTCTTCTTAGTGATTGCATTTAGAAATTAGAGTGTTCCTTATGATCAATTCAGGGAGTAGAAATTATTGATCACATTATAATGCTGATGTTCTGGGGCCTTTGTCCCCATCTTTTTCTCAGAGGACATTTTGTTCCCAAGGACTGAAATCTCTTCCCAAGATTTCTTCCCTACCAAATGAATTTATCTTTTTTTTTTTAAAAAAATCAATGTTAATACTGCTTGTTCTGCATTTTATTATAGTACTTCTCTGAAAGTCAGAATTATGGTTTTTTTTAACCATAGATACAAGTGTCCTTACTCCTCATCTTCTGATCTATTGGGGGGGACCCTACCTGTCCTGGAAGTACTTCACTCTTCAGGTTCTCATGGCCATCATTGCTCATAAGCTCTTCTCCCCTCATTTCCTAACCCCATTCCTCATGGGAGCAAGGGTCAGATTGTCTCTTTTGTGATGCATGTTTCTGCTGCCTGTGCATCCCCACCTTAACTAAAACTGCAAGGGGACACCTCAGGATTATGGAGTAAGTGGCAAAATTAGAATGTTAAACTATCTTCAAGTATATAAAGTCACCTAAGTGTTATAAATGAATAGAATACCATGCTTGGAGTCAGTAAAATTAGAGTAAGGCTTGTTTCAGACATTTAATAGCTCTATAAACTTGGAGAATTACTCCCACTTATTCCCTCCCCTTACTCTATTGTTTAACTCAAGTGAAAATATTCCAATTTGCAGGTTTGCATATATAATATCTCTAAGTAGTATCTAGTCAGATGCTCAGATGCAAATCCTGTGTACTTCAATCATCTAGTAACAAAAATTTAACTTTCTGCCTGATATTTTAAAATTTCCATATGGATTTTTAGATCATGGAGATTTAACCACTAGGTAGCTGATTCAAGTGCATTACAGATCATTCAACTGCCTTAGATATCTGCCTTAGATAATAATGGTTATCTTTTAGATAGCTTGCAAAACACTGCAAATAACTGATTCTGTCCTTATAAAAACCTTAGGAGACAGATGCCTTTGTTATCCACATTTTTCCAAATGAGAAAATTTAGATAAGTTCAAATAGTTAATAAGTATCTGAGGCAGGATTTGAATTTAGGTTTTCTCTATCCATTGCAATGCCTAAGGACTTCCTGCATGAATACTCTGCAAATACTGAAACTCTGAAACTAAGTGATGCATTTGATCTGTGTCATTTTTCTAGCAGTTGGCAAGGAATATATCCTTTGGTGGAACTGCCACCATCCCATGGAATCCTTCATAGTATTTGTGTGGGACCCTGTTCCTTTAACAATATATGGGTCCAACAGGATGATTTCAGAAAGGCCTGGAGAGACTTACACGAACTGATGATGAGTGAAATGAGCAGGACCAGGAGATCATTATATACTTCAACAACAATACTATATGATGACCAGTTCTGATGGATCAGGCCATCCTCAGCAACGAGATCAACCAAATCATTTCTAATGGAGCAGTAATGAACTGAACTAGCTATACCCAGAAAAAGAACTCTGGGAGATGACTAAAAACCATTACATTGAATTCCCAATCCCTATATTTATGCACACCTGCATCTTTGATTTCCTTCACAAGCTAATTGTACAATAATTCAGAGTCTGATTCTTTTTGTACAGCAAAATAATGTTTTGGTCATGTATACTTATTGTGTATCTAAGTTATATTTTAATATATTTAACATCTACTGGTCATCCTGCCATTTAGGGGAGGGGGGGGGTAAGAGGTGAAAAATTGGAACAAGAGGTTTGGCAATTGTTAATGCTGTAAAGTTACCCATGTATATATCCTGTAAATAAAAGGCTATTAAATAAAAAAAAAACAAAAAACAAAAAACAAAAAAAACAATATATGGGTCCTAGATACTAATCATTTGAAATTAGCATTAGGCTATACTTCCAAGCTGCTGAAATCACATGATAGAAAAATGTCATAAGAGACAGGATCTACTTTCTATATTGTTTGCAGAGTTGGCAATCTCAAATTGAATCGAAGCCATTTAAGAGAAGTCAAAAGAGCTGAGTAGAGTCCTTAGGGAAAATGAACTAGAAGAGTCTCATGCTAAGGAAATTCTCCCACGAGCTTGCATGGGAAAAAAGTGGACTCTTACTACAGTATTGTTAAATGAAGAAAATTGATTTTTTTTTTTTTTTTTGCTTTGACAATGTCAGTTTTTTAAAAAAACATTTTTTATTTTTGGCATCTATGAAACACTTAAAAGTAGTTCAGCCAAAGCAATTCAGAAGACTGAGTTAGGAAATATCTTTTTTTTTTCACTGAAGTCTACCTGGTGGACTCCAATAAGCCTGAAGACAAGAAGCTGAACTCATTTTGGAAAACATCCCAAAGTCACTAAGATCCAGAAATACCACTTACAGTCCTATTCTTCAAGGACATCAAAGTACAAGGAAAGAGGACCTATGTATACAAAATTATTTATAGCAGCTTTCTTTTTTTGGTAGAAGCACAGAACTGGAAGCAAAGGGAGTGCCCATTAATCACCCGAATAAATTAGATTGTATGAATGTATTGGAATATTATTGTACCTTAAGAAACAATGAAAGAGACTATTTCATATGAACTTTGGAAAAACTTGTATGTAATAATGCAAAGTAGAGTGAGCAGAACCAAGATAACAATTTATATAATAATAATTATTATAAAATATCAATTTATATAATAATATATGATTGTTATAAAACAACAATTTAAACATCAATGACATATAATAAAGAAAGGCAACTTTGAAAGATTCAAGAAGACTATGACCAATATAATCATAGTTATAGAGCAGAACTTCTTAAACTTTTTCCACCCATGAGCAGTTTTTACCCAAGAAATTTTTACACGACTCCAGGTATATAGGTTTATAAAACAGGTATATAAATCTAACATTTACTGATAATGTCATAAAGAAACTTATTTTAAAACATTTCTTTGATACACATACAATTTTGTCATTTATTAAAGATGAAAACAAATTTGCATATTGATGAGATGGATTGGTTATTTATTTTTACTTGAATTAAATCTTGGTAAAATATTTGAGACTACAGTGGAAACAGAATCTTCATTGGCTGATATTTTGATTTTATAATTTTTAAAAATTTTATAATCATTAATGCTGAAAATGCTGTTTCCCATTAATATATAGTATAAATATATATATGAAAAAATATATAAAATATAAATATAAATACATTCCCATAAATATATAGTATAGTATAAGATGGCAGAAGTATATTTAGGCCCATTTCAGAAACTGTTGGAAATTCAATCCTTACTCCAAGCCAAAATTCATTTATTGATTTTTTCAGGAAACTCAAGTTTTAAACCTATATCATTTGATAACTTGCAAAACCTTCTTGAACTTTTAGTGGCAGATGAATGACATTTTTTACTTCAGTTGAGTATGGTTTATGAGCCCAACTTAGTTGTTTAGAATAAAAATTTGAAGGAAAATATTTCTGAAACTTATCTCTAGGCATTTCAGATAATCAGTTAACAGTTTTATAATTAAATATTTGGGAATTTTGTTTTCAATTATAAAATCATTTGTAGCTGTAAATAACTTCTAAAGAACCATTTCTGTTTATTCTTTCATATGTTAACTTTTTTTTCTTTTTTCTTTTATGCCGGGGTATTTGGAGTTAAGTGACTTGCCCAGAGTCACACAGCTAAAGCGATGTTAAGCATCTGAGTTCAGATCTGAACTCAGGTCCTTCTGACTTCAGGACTGGTATTCTATCCACTATTCCATCGTATATTAACTTCTTTAAAGTAAAACTTTCAATTTTATTTTTTAATATAAATGTTACATTTGTTTTCTTCAAGCAATATGCCTAAATCATTGAATTTTTCAGAAATATCTGACAAATGACATATTTTTGAAAGCCATTAGTCATTATGAAAAGAATTAACCAAATCAGATTTCTACTCTGTCAAAAATATAATGTCATCTTTTAGCTTCAATAATCTGTTTAACCTTCCCCCTTTTGAGAGTCACCTTATTTCTGCATGTAGTAATAAGTTTTTGTAATTGGAATCCATGTCTTTGCAAAAATTTACAAATAAATAACTGTTAAGGGCATGGATTTTAATGAAGTTAATGATTCTGATAGTATTGAGAAGCACACCATTTAATTCTAGTGATTTTTTTTTGGCTATAGATCATTCAGTGAGTAAAAAGCTTGCTAATTGCTATCAGCTTTAATTTTTGCTACAAATCCAACATTCTTGCCCATCATTGCTCCATTATCATCTGTACAGACTAAAATATAATTTTTCCACTGTAAATTTTCATTTGTGAAAAATCCATTGACTTTAATTTATATGTCTTCCCCTCTTGTGTGCCTTTCCAAAAGCTGACAAAACAATTAATTTCTCATATATGTTTCCTTCATAAATATACCTTTCATAAAATAGCTACTGTATCATGTAAGAAGCATCAGTTATTTATTTCATCTAACTGAATTGCAAACTTTGGGCTGCCTTTTAAACCTGGTAATAAGTTTTTTTTTTTTTTTTTTTTACTGTTTTTATTCTAAAAAAACTAAGTTGGGTTCATAAACCATACTCAACTGAAGTAAAAAATGTCAGTAAATGTCATATTTTAAAAGCTAAGCAAGCAGTACAAAAAAAAATGTGCAGTTCCATTGGTATTGGAACTGTTACTAATTTCAGAAATTCTTTTGGTAATAGTATCATTTGATAAAGAAATTTTGTGAATTTCATCCCCATCCTTTTTCCTATGACCTATTTCTGACATTTTAATAGTAACAGGTAACACAAGATTTCCCATCATATAGGGCTTTTTAATTTTTGCAATTAAATAAAAAGTTTCATAAGATGCAAGTAAATATTTTTCATTGATAGTAACACATTTCTCAAAACATTGTTTTTGTTTATTTGGAGTTTTTAAAATAGTTGTTCAAAATATTCCTTTGGTTTACTACAGTATGTTGCATGCTTGGTACTAAGATGTCATTTTAGTTTGGCTGGTTTCATGTTCTTCACAGCCAAAACTTCATTACAAAATAAGCAGAATTTTTGATTTCCTTCACAAGCTAATTGTACAATATTTCAGAGTCTGATTCTTTTTGTACAGCAAAATAACGTTTTGTTCATGTATACTTATTGTGTATCTAAGTTATATTTTAATATATTTAACATGTACTTGTCATCCTGCCATCTAGGGGAGGGGGTGGGGGGGGTAAGAGGTGAAAAATTGGAACAAGAGGTTTGGCAATTGTTAATGCTGTAAAGTTACCCATGTATATATCCTGTAAATAAAAGGCTATTAAATAAAAAAAAAAAGAAAAAAAAAACAAAATAAGCAGAGATTTTTCCACATCATAATCACATTACAAGTAAATCCATATTGCAAAAATGATTTGTAATATTTTCTCTTTTTTATCGGCAATTTAGGTACTACCACTTGGTAGCAAATTCTCTGCCATATTGCCATCATTGATTTTACTTTTTCTGTGTAAATTTAGCTACTTGTCCAAAACAAAAATATTTTGTCCTAAAATAGAAATAAATATTTCTAATAATACTAGCTTTAGCTTATGAAATTATATTTGTGCTTAATTTTAAAAAATGATATTCACATATACACATACAGCAGTAATAGACAAATATAAAGCTGCAATTAAACACTTAAGTTTTCATAGAATAAGGAGATAACAGCAATTTTTAAAATTAAACAAGATATACCATTTCAAAAATATGCTAATTTGAAACAAACATTCTGAGGAATTACAGGTAGGTAAATATTAAAAGTCTTTGTTTTCTACAATTAAACTATTATGTTTCTGTAAGAGCAGAAGAGTTTAGATGTACAGTAAAAACAATGTAATTCATAACATACAATATTCTCAAATCTGTTTCTGGCATTGTGTGATATGATAGTATATGTAGTGCAAAGTACGCATGTTGTTTGTTCAGAACCAAGCTTTCAGTGAAGTTGTACAATGCAACATGGGCAAACACTGCCAGAAACACCTTGGATTCATCATGTATTTGATTGTGAATTATTTTTTAGTTATGGCATTCAGAAGCCTTTTACTATTGCCAAATTTCTCACAGCCCCCACATGGAGTTCTAAGACCCCATGTGGGATTGTGATCCACAGTTTAAGAAACTTTGTCCTAGGGGCAGCTGGATGACTCAGTGGATAGAGCACTAGGAGTACTTGAATTCAACTCTAGCCTCAGACACTTAATACTTCCTAACTGTTTAACCTTGGAAAAGTCACTGAACTCCAGTTGCCTACACACACACACACCAAAAAAAGAAAGAAAAAGTAGCAGCTTTGTTCTAGAGGACTAACAATGAAACCTGGTACCTATGTCTTGACAGAGGTGATGGGCTCAGGATATAGTTCAGACTCAGCCACTGTGGGAATTTGTTTTCTTCAGCTAAGCATATTTATTGCAATGGTTTGGTTTTTCTTTTTCTTTTATAATGAGAAAAGGGTGAAAATGAGAAGAAACATAAGGAGAGGAAGCATAAAAAAGGAAAGAAAAGAAAAAAAAAATAGGGTCTTTGAAGCATTTTTTAAAAACAAAAGGATGCCAGAAAAGCAGAAAAAGAATGTCTTTGAAAGGTGTATTTCATATTTTAAAAGCTAAGCAAGTAGTACAAAAGAGATTTGTAGTTCCATTTTCAATAATAGGTTTTCTGTTCTAATTATTTGTATATATACATATATCTATAAACACAAATATATATACATCTATATGTAACACATACATGTAATTATATACACATACACACATATATGCACACACACGCATTTTATTTGATTTTTAAATTCAAAATACAAATACTTAAAAAAAAAGAAATTGGGTTTATAGCTCCTCGAAATGGGAGCTTCATAAAGAACTCTCATGGCCCCAAGAGGCTACATAAATCAAAGTATTCCACAGTTTCTTTTTCTTCAAAAGTGTTCCAGATTTATAGGTCTATTGTGTTCACACTTCTTCAGGTTACAGACACTGATTTGTCAATGAGTCCACTGTGCCTGAATCAACAGATGATATAAAGCTTGTTTCACAAGGAGGGTTGTTTTAGACAGAAAGGCTCACTTCAAGATCAATTGCCAGAGGAGAGTGTTTCCCATAGGTAGACTTCCCCTCTGCTCCTCCTTTTGCTGCAAGTCATCCCATATCTGCTTGTGGTAGGGCCAAACAATACTGCTCCCAGTACCCAAGAGAGTAATGTAGTGGTATTTAAGATTAAGAATATGTATAATTTCTTCCCTCTCTCCCTCCCTCCCTCCCTCCCTGCTTCTTTTCCTCCCTCCTTCCCTCCCTTTCCTTCCTTCCTTCCTTCTTTTTCTCTTTCTTTTTTTCTTTTTTTCTTTCTTTCTTTCTTTCTTTCTTTCTTTCTTTCTTTCTTTCTTTCTTTCTTTCTTTCTTTCTTTCTTTCCTTTTAATACAGATTGCTTTATGAATCATGTTGTGAGAGAAAAATGAGAACAAAAGGGAAAAACCATGGGAGAGAAAAAGAGAAGTAAACATAGCATGTATTGATTAACATTCAGTCTCCATAGTTCTTTTTCTGGTTGCATTTGGCATTTATCTTGGGATTGGGATCTTGGGATCACTGAACCACTGAGAAGAATAAAGGCTTTCATAATAGATCATCACACATTCTTTCTGTTATTGTGAATAATGTATTCCTGGTTCTGCTTGTTTTACTCAGCATCAGTTCATGAATAGTTAGAATTTATATAGATTTACATAGATTTTAAGTTCTGCAAAGTCTTTTATAGATATCATCTCATTTGACCATCACAACACTCTTGTGAAGTCTGTTTTATTATTTCCCCCATTTTACACAAGAGGAAACAGAGACTGAGGTAGGATTTGAACTAAGGTCTTCCTGACTCCAAAACAAACAAAAAACCAACAACCCAACAACTCTCATAACAACCACTCTATCACTGTGATACCTAGTGGCCTAGGAAATGTTTATTCAATTGAATTTCATTGTTTTATTTAGACTAATCTTCCTGAGTTCAAATCTAGCCTGGACAAGTCACTTAACCATATTTACCTCAGTTTCCTTATCTGTAAAATGAGTTGGAGAAGGATAAAGCAAAACACCCCATCAGCTTTGCCAAGAAAACCCCCAATGGAATGAAGAAGAGTTGGACATGACTGAAAATAACTGAAAAGTTTAGAAGGGGTCAGTGTAATGCAGTGGTTAGAGAATTGGTCTAGTTGTCGGGAAAATCTGAATCCACATCTTTCCTCTGATATATGAAATCACTTAGCCTCTCAGGGGCCACCATGCAATTCTCTAAGATTGGAAGTTGTGAATTTTATTGCAGATCAGCATGAAAGAAAGTTTTCTCACCAAGAGTACCCTAAGTCAGTGAAATCACAGGTTGGGGCAACTTAGTACATAGACTTTTCATGGGTCCAGTTCACATATGCTTTACCATTGGATCCATTTTGAGCTTGAATTTGCCTTTAGAACTCATGACAACTGATGTTCTTTGCCAGTTTCAAATATAGATCATCCTTTTGGTCATGCCCCCAAGGTCCATTTCTGAGAAGTATCATTCTCTGGAGATGACAATTTTTCAAGAGCTTAAGCTTTTAGCTCCAACCACTTTTCTAAATTTTCAAATTAATGACTTTCCCTCTGCCTACTTCTGGAGAACTAATCCTTTCCTAGAATTTTATTTTTAAAACCTTTCAATATTTTAAGTATTCAGTTAGCACACTATTTCCACCCAGAGAAAGAATTCTTTATGCTACTAACTCCCTGGTTTTGCCCAGGTTCCTAGCCCATTTGCTTCGGCTTCATGGACTGGAAGGCATGACTTTCAGTTCTCCCTTTTCTGTATGTGGGATGTTCACTGGAGTAAGTGGGAGTTCTCTACTTGGAAAATAAAAGACTGCTAAAGAATTGGAGGAACCAAAAATAGCTTTTTTTTTGCTTTTTTTCCCCTCAAGAATAGCTTTTGAAGACAAGAAGCCTGTATCATCTTAATTGCTAAACATAGAGGGTCCGGTAATTTGGACGTTATCTTACCCAGAATCCTCAAATATGCATATGGGATGTTCACTGGAGTGAGTGGAAGTTCTCTACTGAAGAATAAAACACATTGCTAAGAGAACTGGAAGAACCAAGGATAACTTTTGAAGACAAGAAATCTATTCCATCTTAATTGCTATACATAGAGAGTCCGGTTATTTGGACATTTCTTACCCCAAATCCTCAACTATGGAGGACATGACAGTAGAGAATCTTCCACAGTATGGGTTACCTTTACTTAGTGTGAGCAGTAGGTTTTTACCTGAGGTAATCCAGTGACATAGTTGCCCTTTATAATGACTCAGTCAGCAATATAAGGGTTTATATTATGAAACAGGCTTTTCTACACCCACCTCTCTACTCAGAGGCAATTCGTAGATGCTATTGTGGAGCCAGGAGAGCTAATTTTAACCTTTGAAAATGTATCATTTCTTTTGAGTTGTCTAAACATGGGCACAATTACTCATACAAAGCCAAGAGATCTCGGCAGGCTATATCACGCCTCTGCTTAAAGAGGTTGCCAAAGCCAAACTTTTCGTATCACTTCTGAATAGCATTGGGCAAACAGTGAGATTGTAGCACCCTTTTTTTTTCTTCATGAAAAAATGTCATGGAATGTAACCTTCAAGATTGGAATCAATCCATCAACAAATATTTATTGAGCAGCACCATGCCAACCTTGAGGCTGGCAAAGACTTTTAGAGATCCTTAAGGTCAAATAACATATACACACTAGGCCAGGTAAATGAGGTAGATGAGGTTATGATTCTTTTCCTCATGAGTTTTTATTCTTTTTGCTCACCAGCTTGGTGGGCACATCTCTTACATAACAAGATTATTAAGGAGGTGCTATGAATTTATAAGCCAGTATTTCTCGATTTAGGAACAAGATACAAAATTTTCTTTCAAAGGATGACCTATAAACTGAATAGAAAGAATTAAAAGAGAAACTTAATAGAGTTTAACAGAAAAAAAAAGCTAAGAAGATAATGAAAAATGAGGAAAATTGCAAAGGGAAGACTACAAACAATGAAAAAGTCCAACTGCATGGTTAAAATTACATAAATCTGACAACTGACTCCAAAGCAAGACCTGACTATAGATTTCACATAAAGATAGGCAAGAACATTAAAGATAGTTTTCTCTCTAGAAACGTCTTCTTGGCAGTTTTTAAGGCAGTGACATGAGGCACATTCTCGGGAACTTTTTCTAGGATTAAAGAAAACAGAATATTGGCAAGAGTAAGAAACAGGGCATGAGAGACGAGGGATCACATTTTATTTTTCCCCAGATGATTACTGAGGGGCTCAAATTTTAAAAAATTTCAAGGGAATTTTTTTTGTAAAACTTTTTATTTTCAAAACATATGCATGGATAATTTGACAACATTGACCCTTGCATAGCCTTGTGTTTCAGATTTTCTCCTCCTTCCCCCCACTCTCTCCCCTTGATGGCAAGACATTCAATATATGTTAAACATGTTAAAGTATATGTTAAATCCAATATATATATAAATATATTTATACAATTCTCTTGCTGCACAAGAGAAATCAGATCAAAAAAAGAAAGTAAATGAGTAAGAAAACAAAATGTAAGTGAACAACAACAAAAAGAGTAAGAATGTTATATTGTGATCCACATTCAATTCCCACAGTGGGTATAGATGGTTCTCTTCGACACAAGATCATTGGAAATGGCATCAGTCGTCTCTTTGTTGGAAAGAGTCACGTTCATCAGAATTGATTGTTGTATAATATTTTTGTTATTGTGTACAATGATCTCCTGGTTCTGCTCATTTCACTTAGCATCAGTTCATCTAAGTCTCTCCAGGCCTCTCTAAAATCATCCTTCTGATCATTTCTTATAGAACAATAATATTCCATAACATCCATATACCATAACTTATTCAGCCATTCTCCAACTGATGGGCATCCACTCTGTTTCTAGTTTTTTGTCACTATGAAAAGGACTGCCACAAGCATTTTTGCACATGTGGGCCCTCAAGGGAATTTTTTAAAAAGATTCTCAAGTATAAACAAAAGTTTAAATATCCATGTAAGAGAAGGGAAGATTTCAGCAAAGGTCTTTTTGGGCTGAAAGATGGATTTTGATGTGCAAAGGGTACAACATTCTGACAAGATTTTCCAATTTCAAGAAAGAATGGAGAGCTTGAATAGCTGCTTAATTAGATATAAAAAAGCTAGAAAGAAACAATTAATTTGCCCCCAGGATGTAACTGCATTCATGCTTTTGCCCCTAGCTATTCATCTATATAAATTTCCTTGAGGTGACTGGCAGGTAGATGGACTGAATTAAAATCAATCTCCCTAAGACCAAGTGTAATCACTTAGAAATGGAGCTTCTGAACCAAAAAAGATTGTTAAATAGGAGGGATTCTCTAGTCTGAAGGTGACCATCTCAGAGTTGAATCTCTGAAGGAGTTAAAGGGGAGAGGCTTCTGCCAATCTTAAATTTAAGTCAAGGCTGGTAGCTGAAAGATATCTATAGCCCCCTCCCAGTTAAGGAGAGTAGGGAAACACTGTAATAGACAGTATCATCCAACCAAAACAGTAGCTGTTGCTGGAAAAAAATATAGAGCTCGGAAACTAGGCACCCAGAATGTTATTTCTAGAATTTGGAAAGCTGTAGCAGCTGTTTCTCTGGGAATCCAATCCCGCGAACCTAAAGCAGTCCTTTCCCTATGAATCTATTTGCCAACTTCAGTTTGAGGTAGGCAAGTGAGCCCTGAGGAGGCATTACATCCAAATCTTCAGAATCTAAAACTTCCTTTATTAAGAGAAAAATTTGCTACATTTTTGTGTCTATTATTCTAATATATTTTAAGAATGTGATCATTAGAAAGAGACCATAATAGCTGATTTATCCATATAAACTAATTGATCAGAGTACAAGTTCAGATTAAAGGATTATGAATGTGACTCATACAAGAACTTTGTAAGGCAGAAATAATTAAGAGCAAGTGGAAATTTGTAACTCTGCAGTTTATTCTCATGAGATCTAAAACAGCTGCCTCATTTAGTGCAGCCATACCTGAATTCCATTTTTCTATACTCTGAAGTGTACCATAGGCTTCATTAATTGATGGTGAATGATAACAAGGAGGACCATGCTATGTGAATTTGGTGGGACTAGGTGTGAGCTCATTCTCCCTAGGGATGTGGTATAGGGGATCTTGTGCCGTGAGGTATTGGGGAAAATATTTGTATATTTGTTCTTGCTATATCTTTGAAATAAATAACTCATTGAAAAAACTAATTGATATTAAGTAGTTAAATAGTGAGGGGAGCACAACTGGTGGAGACTTGAACCAATAAAATGAAAGATACCAATATGTCTGGTTATTCCAAAAACCTGGATGTAGCATCCAGATAGTAGGACAGAACATTGCTTGCTACACACACACACACACACACACACACACACACTTTAATATTTATTTATCTATGGACATATTGCTCGCCACTACCCCAAGAAGAATGTAAACTTTAGAGAAAGACAATTGAGTTCTTCACTTTTGTGTCTCTAGCATTTAGCGTAGTGCCTGGAATATGGTAGACACTTTTAATAAATGCTTGTTAAATTAAATTGACTAAATAATCTCTAAGATCCTTTCCATTGGAGGGAAATACTTCCAGTTCTTTGTAGTTCTGAAAGCCTGTGACTTACTTAGTGTCTCCTCCTTGAATGACTCTTATCACTCCCTTCCCCCTCCCCCAGGCAATTGGGGTTAAGTGACTTGCCCAGGATCACACAGCTAGGAAATGTTAAGTGTCTGAGATCACATTTGAATTCAGTCCTCCTGACTTCAGGGCTAGGGCTCTATCTACTATACCACTAGCTGCACCAACTCTTATCACTTTTAAAATACATTTTTCCTATGAACTATTTTGAATATTGACGATTTTGAATATTGTCTATTTTGAATTATGACTATATTGTCCACAACTAAACTGTAAATTCCTTGAGGGCAGGAGCACATTTGATTTATCTTATTGTTGTATCTCTCTTGTATGGAGCTTAGTATATTGCACAGAATAAGTACTTAATCAATGTATTTGAATAAATAAATGGATGAATGAATAAATGATAACTGCCTCAAATGAGAAGAAAAACAATAGGGAAAATGTATTTATATTAGTTGCTTAAATTTTAAACTACTAGAGCAATGATTTTTATTTATTCTGAATGTAGCATTTGCCTCTTACTAGGTATTGAGTATCTGTTCTTCCTTGAATTTTTCATTTCTGGATGTTTAAATGTTACATGAGAGATGGCAGTGTAAAGTGGACTAAATTCAAATGACCTCAAAGGGTATCTGTCAGTGTTGTCAGTTACATTCTCTAACAGGACTTTTAAAAAGGTCAAGATGATGAACTATATCACTCACCTTCTGATGGATTCTTAAGTGAAGGAGATCTTTTTGGACATGGCCTTTGGGGAATGGACAGGAAAGTCCAGTCTATAGCTGACTAAACCTCAGGCTTCTGGCCAAAACCATAACCTTTTTGGGAACAGACTGAGAAGGAAATTGAGCTGTGTAAGCAGACCACAGGGGTTTCTGAGGCAAAGGTGGGGGAGAAGCAGCTAAAGTATCAACCAGCAGGTTTCATCTGGTTATTGGCCAGAAGGCAAAGCTAATAATTATTATCCCATAAAAAGACAGATGGAGTTATAGCATGGGTATATGCCCTGCAACTGAGACAGAAATTGTTTGAAAGTACTTTCTTTTTAAAAACTGTATTTGGTTTTTTTCAATCAGCAAAAATCTGCTTTTTCTCTCATCTACTTCAACTTCTTTTCCTAGCTGAGAACAAAAGAAAAACAAAACTCCTATTGCAAACACTAAATCAAGCAAAACGGCATTAGCCATGTCCAATAAGTATGTCTTATTCTGTACGTAGAGTCCTTCACCTCCATGTAAGAAGGTAAACTTCTTGTTCCATCAGGAGTCTTCTGGGTTTATGAATGATCAGAGTTTCTAAGTCTTTCAAAATTGTTCAATTTTATAATATTACTTAATGTTACTATTATAGTGATTATAATGTTACTATATAAATTGTTCTTTTACTGATCACTTTCCATTGCATCAATTCATAAAAGTCTCCTCAGGTTTCTCTGAAGCCATCCCTTGTATTATTTCTTACATTGCAGAGTTATTCCATCACATTTATATATCACTGCTTATTCATCCATTCTCCAATTTATGAATCCCTCTTCAGATTCCCAATCTTTGCCACCTTAAAAAGGGCTATAAATATTTTTGTACATCTTTAGTCAGAGATTACTTTGTTTAGGACTAAACCTCCCTCAATGTATAATCCCTCTAATTTCTCTTTCTTTTTTCTTTCCTTTTCCCAAACTATTTCTCTAACTCTCTCACTTCAGATGAGATAGGATGTAGTATAGACAAGCTCCCCTCCACAACTCCTCTGAACAGATCTAGAAAATATACCAGACTTAATGTTAATGTGGAAATCCAGAAAAATCACAATAGTCTAAACCAGCTTGTCATAGGAAAACAGATAGAGAAGTCTGTAGGTTCTAGGGACTGAACAGAAGCACATGGAAAACAATCATCCTAGAATCAAGAGAGTAGTTATGCACCAGGGTAAGAAAGTTTCAGTCCATACTGGAGCTCCACCAGACCCATATATAGTGGGGACCTTTTAGTTCTCAGTCCTCAGTCACAAATCCAGAGAGGACTGAAAAAAAAAGAACCTGGCATTCCCAAACAGAGAAACTCTGGGCAATGTACCAAGTAAGAAGTTCAGAAACAAATAAATTGTGTGGCTAAGATTTCAGGTACAGAGAAGTAGCTCATTTCCAACAGCTAGCCCAGGCTTCAGAGAAATAATCAGAGCTCCTCTTCTCTTTCCATTCGTCCTTCAAGATCATCAAGACATACAGAATTCAAATCTTATATAATTACAGTCCCTCTGTGATCTTTGATGATAGGGTTCAGTAGGGGTATATATGTCATATCCCTTATTAGAATATAAGAAGTTTGTTTTCTTTCAGTCCCTTATGATTGCTTACTTTTTTCTGTTTCTACTTACTTTGTGTTTCTTTCAAATTCCTACATTTGAAATTTAGAGTTTCTATGTGATTCTGATACTAATTCAGAAAAATTAAAAATCCTCTGTTTCATTAAAGATTCTTTGCTGGATAAGTTATTCTTGGCTGAAAGCCTACCTTTTTTGATCATCTGGAATATCATCTTCCAAGCTCTCTGCTCTTTTATTGTGATGGTTGCCAAGTCATGCATGATATTGACTGTTTCTATTGCATCCAAATTGTTTCTGAATGCTTTTAATAGTTTTTTACTTTGATCTAGAAACTCTGGATTTTAGCTATAATATTACTGGAAGTTTTCATTTTGGGGTTTCAGGAAGTAATTTATGGATCTTTCCATTGCCACATTATTCTTTTTTCTTTTTCTTTTCTTTTCTTTTCTTTTCTTTTCTTTTCTTTTCTTTTTTTTTTTTTTTTGTTCCTGATGTTGTTAGTCCAGTGATGCTTAATTTTTTTTTCCCTTAATCTCTTTACTAGGTCAATTGTTTTTGCTTTGAGGTACCTTACATTTTCTTCTATTTTTTTTCAGTCTTTTTGACTATTTTAATGTTCCTTGTTTATTTGTGGTATTATTGCCTTACATTTTATTTATTCTAATTTTCAAGGAATTTATTTTTTATGAAAAATTTGTATATCTTCTTAAAGCTGTTAATTCCCTTTCCAATTCTTCCTTGATGGCTTTTATTTTTCAGTTTTTTCCTTCAGTGCTCTCATTTCATTTATAAAAACAATTTAAACTCTTTTTAAAAACTCTTACATATTTTTTCTAGAAATTTTAGTTGAACATGTGCCCAAACTGTTTGTTGATGGTAGTAGTAAGTTTTTTTGGGTGGTGAGAAAGAGATTTTTCTTGTAGATATTTTGGAGTCATACTCTTTTGTATTTGAGAATCCTTGTCATCATCATAACTTTTTTGTGGTAGAATTATTTTCTTTCTTTCTTTGCTCATTCTTCCAGCATACTTCCTGATTTTGAATTTGGTGTTAAGGTTGTATTCAGTATACTTCTGAAGATTTGGGTTAGTCCTGTTGCTGCTTTCTTAGGGGTATTGAGTGTTATGTTATTTTAAGATTTCAGGGATAGTTTAGATATTTGTAAGCTTTGATTTCTCTCCCCTTGTCTGAGTTCTACAAATTCCTGATGTAGGTTTCAGTCTGAGCAAGAATAGCAATAGTACATTCAGTCACTATCAATCAGCTGGTTGTCTCTGTGGGTTTTGTGTGACAGAATTATAGGCTCTCATTTACTTTATGATTCCTGCCCTACTTATTCCTCTATAGGCTGCAGATAGGGCTAGAAGCTAGAGTTGAGACCCCACTCTGTTCTTGAAGTTTGAGTCACACCATTGCTTCTAGTTTCTGAACTTGCTCAACTAAAGAACTATGTAGGATCTATAGATACTCCCTATCCCTGAATACTTCCGGGGCATGCCCTCCACCCTATATCTATGACCCAGAACTGGGTAATGGGTACCAAAGTTACCAGTTGGTTCCTATTCCTGGGCAATGCCCATTATTAGTCTAACATTTCTTGTCTTGTTCATAGTCTTTCCCTTGTATATGCAAACCAAGAGCTTTCAATGAGGTTTTTTGTTTGTTTGTTTGCTTTTGTTGTTGTTTAAATTTTTGTTTTCCTGGACTTTAAACATGGTGCCAGGAAGAACTATATGTGAACAATTAGAGAGATACTGGGATTAATTAAGTACTTTCTTTGTGTGTGGAATAAGGAGTAAGCAGAAATATCAATCTTCAAGCATTATGCATTGGCTTATACAGATATTGCACTCTCACATCAATTTATGGCTACACTCCTTAGTGCTGATAGAAACTTAATGCTATCATTGGAGGACCTCAAAACATGATCATTTGCTCAATAATCTTTCCTATACATGCCTAGCAGAACTGATTTTTAAATGATTTGATACTTCAGTGTTTATAATGATATTAAAGTTTATTTTTCCTTTCTATAGCTCAATAGTAATGGATCCCTATGCAGTTTCATAGATTTATTTATATCCTACTATTTATGTGTAAAGCAATGTGCTAGGTACTATGAAAGAAAAGCAATATCTCCATCTTCAAGGAGCTTGTAACCTTGCTAATATTTAATATCCTCTCAGCATTATTCCACTGGGGCTATTCAACAAATCCCTATCAAGATGAATCTCTTCAAGACAATGCATTTTGCATGAAAATTAATTGTAACATGATGCAGCAATAATTATCCATATACTTTTACACTTAGTTTCTATAAGCCAAGAAGTTTTTTTTTAAATAAATGGGTATACTTATTAAATTACTCATTTTTAATGAGAAAATTAAATCTTGATGTTAAGAAGAGAAAAGTTTATGACAGATACATGATTGAACTATTTTTTCTTTATTTTATTTTTTATTATAGCTTTTTATTTACAAGACATATGCATGGGTAATTTTCAGTATTGACCCTTGCAAAAGCTTCTGTTCCAACTTTACCCCTCCTTCCTCCCACTCCTTCCCCTAGATAACAGTAGTCCAATACATGTTAAATATGTTAAAGTATATGTTAAATACAATATATGGATACATATTTATACAGTTATCTTGCTGCTCAAGAAAAATCAGATTTAGAAATAAGGTAAAAATAACCTGAGAAGGAAAACAAAAATGCAAGCGGACAATAACAGAAGGAGTGGAAATGCTGTGGTCCACACTCATTTCCCATAGTTCTTTCACTGAGTGTAGCTGGTTCTCTTCATTACTGATCAATTGGAACTGATTTGGATCATCTCACTGTTGAAGAGGGCCACGTCTATCAGAATTGGTCATTGTATAATCTTGTTGTTGCCGTCTATAATGATCTCCTGGTTCTGCTCATTTCACTTAGCATCAGTTCATGTAAGTCTCCATTTTTTATAGAACAATAATATTACATAACATTCATATACTACAATTTACTCAGCCATTCTCCCATTGATGGGCATCTATTCAATTTCCAGTTTCTAGGCACTACATAAAGGGCTGCTACAAACATTTTTGCACACATGGGTCCCTTTCCCTTCTTTAAGATCTCTTTGGGATATAAGCCCAGTAGTAACACTGCAGGATCAAAGGATATGCAGTTTGATAGGTTTTTGAGCATAGTTCCAAATTGTTCTCAGAATGGTTGGATGCATCCACTATTCTACCAACAATGTATCAGTGTCCCAGTTTTCCTACATCTCCTCCCACATTGGTCATTATCTTTTCCTGTCATCTTAGCCAATCTGAGAGATATGTAGTGGTATATCAGAGTTGTCTTAATTTGCATTTCTCTGATCAATAATGATTTGGAGCATCTTTTCATATGACTAGAAATAGTTTCAAATTCTTCATCCAAAAATTGTCTGTTCATATCCTTTGACCATTTGTCAATTGGAGAATGGTTTGATTTCTTATAAATTTGAATCAATTCTCTATATATTTTAGAAATTAGGCCTTTATATGATTGAACTTTTAAAGACTGATTGAACAGTTTAAGATCAAACTTTTAAGGACAAAAAACATGAATGCTTTTACTTCTAGTATTTGAGGCAATATTTAATTGTAAATCAAAATTTATGAGTATAAGATGATTTAAAGGACAAGAAGACAAAGACTACTATAGAGAAAATTATAAATTTAGAGCTATAAGAGACTTTAGGGAAACATCTAAAAGAAACCAAGCCAATCTAATTAATAAAATATTTTGTGAGTAATCAGCCATTATTTCATACACAGTTCAGATGAAGGCCAAAATGTCAGCTTTATCTACTCGCATGCATGAGTTGGAAATCACTGATTTTTTTCAATGTAGGGAGCATATCAAAATATATTGCAAACTATCCAATTGTCAATAAAGTAGAGACATTGAAAATCCTATTGTTTATAGCCTAGCTGCTGTTCGTTTTATCTGCACTTGTAGTGAATTGTACCCTCATTCAAATCCACATTAATTTTCCATATATACCCTTTGTGAAATATGTAAAATTTTACAAGTGGGGAAACTGAGACCCAGCAAAGTTAACTGACTTGTACAAAGTCACATGAGTTAGAAATAGAAGATCTAAGACTTAAACCCTTATCCTCTGTCTTCAAATCTATATCATGTTTCCTTTTCTCTGCTTGCAGTTTGTTCAACACATTATAAAATATCTTAAGTTTCAGGACATGATGATTTAATTTCCCAAATCATTACTGAGCAACAAGATGACCTCACAATATTTTTTTCTCTCCACTTATAAAATGAGAATAATAGCTTTTGCCTATTATCTTGTAGGAAACTTATGAGATAGTGGAAAGAAGTTCTCAATAAAAGTAAAAATAACCTACAAATGTTGCTTGTGGCAACATTCACTAATAACCTATCAGGAAATGAATGAAATTTCAAGGGTGAAGAAAAATAACCCCAAATGTGTAAAATTACCAGTGCAGTTAATTATATTCAACACATGTAGCACCTCCAACTCATAGGGTATGTCCGAAAGAGAAGGTTATTTCAGGCTCAAGAAGGAACTATATGAATTCACATACTCTTTTATTAAAATAAGTGCCAAATATGATTTATTAATGCAATAACAAGTATAGCAAAATTTTTATCAAGATGACATAAATAAGGATCCTCAAGCATGAAACAATTAAACATTGTACCTAGAGTCAAGCATTTTTGCAATAGATTCACATAACTTTGGAAAAATTTATAGAATTCTGTAAAAGTATAAAAATGGGTTTTCAGTATCAAGGATTCTTTAAGTCATAAATTAAATAAGGAAATAGTTCCCTATGAAAATTCTGTACCAGGCCTAACTAAATTAAGAGGAAGGCATATTACCATTGTACACCCCTATTCATCAAGCAAAAGCCCAAATATAGATATAGATGAGCTATTAATTATGTGGAGGAAAACAATTCCTGCCTGCAAGACAAATTTGTCATTGTAAAAAGCGAACTATTTTAAAAATTTCTTTAGACATTTCTTAAAACCACAATTGATTTTCCTGAAAGCAAATATTCTTCCATGTACTAAGAACATCTAAAAGAAACCAAGCCAGTCCAATTAATAATATACTTTGTATGAATAGTTAGTCATTATTTCATAAACAGTTCAGATGAAGGCCAAAATGTCAGCTTTATTTACTCATACACCCAAGTTGAAAATCATTGGTCTTTTCAATATAGGGAGCATATCAAAATATGTTGTAAAATATTCAATTGTCAATAGAGCAGAGGTACCACAAACACTGTTGTTTAGAGTTGAGAAAACCATTTTATCTGCACTTGTAGTGAGCTGTACATTCATTAAAATCCACATTAATTTTCCATATTTACCCTTTGTGAAAAATGCTAAAAGTAGAAATAAAAATTCCCCTTCTAGTTCCAAGTTCAAAGAAGTTTGTGTGTTTTATTTTAAATTTTAAAAATTTAAATTTCTGTGATTAACAAGAATGGCTTCTGACAAACCTCTCTAACTAATTCTTTTTGCTGGCCTTTTCTCTTCTTCAAGTTTAGGAGCATACAATGAAAAGTTCCTTTTTACCCTCTTAACCTTTTTAAGTTCTTAAATTTCTTAACATTTTTTTGCTCAATTCCATTATAACCTTTTATTAATGAAATGTGGACAAAATCCAAGGATCTTCAGTATTGAAGTCCCCCGTATTCAAGTCATCCTTAGGTTCTGCAGGAAAACCAAAGTGCCATCTTTTGTTCCAATTTTATATATTTGAACAACAAAACAATAATCTTGAATATCATCCTGATGCTTGGGTTGCTTAATGGGAGGGGTTCAGGAATCTTCCAACTAGATATACTCCTCAGGCCCATTGACCACTGAGCTCCAGAGATTGCTCCAGAAATCTGGCAGCAAGCAGTACTGAGGCAGCTAGGGATAAAGCAGGTCACTATGAGTATGGGTGTAGTGTACTCTTTCCATATACCATAGTTTATGAGCTCCCATTAATGTGTTAACCTTACTATTATCACTCAGAGAGGATTCAATTAGTTCATATATAGTGAAATAAAATAGTAAGTAAGAAAAGTAGCAGCAAAACATTTTTTTTCATAAACTTGTCATATATTCTTCCTTAAGTAAATATATTATCAATGGGAAAAATGGACACAAATGAGGAATCAAGGTGGTCAGAGAAACTCAAAACTCCAATACTTCAGGACTGCAATAATCATCTGGTTCTATCATTGTGCTGTTCTCACCAGACCTATTTCCTACTAATCTCTTGTGGACATATCATCTCCCCTGGATGTCTAGTCTCTACCACTTAATGTATTTCTGTTCACATATTTTTTCTAACTAGAACCAATTTTATTTAGTATAGAGCTGTGAAGCTTCCATATTCAGTTGAAACTCTTGACTATAGGGCTTTTTCTTCCTCATGAGAAGAATAAATTTTGCCATATTATTTTAGTTCAAACCCCACATTTTTTACAGTTCTTTTAGCAGCAATCCTTGCCTTAGCCATTGGACCAGCAACTCTTCTTTTGTGAAGAAATTTTCCTTTCCCCTTTTATTTCTCAAGGAGATATATACATCTCTTCCTTTCCAGGATCCTGACTACCAATTCTGCAATCTCTAGGAAGAGATTTTTTGCATCAGGGACCAAGCTTAATCTTTTACTTAAATGAAAATTTCTGGTCTGAGTCTTATGTCTGTCACACACTTTAGCTTTTTTGAGCTGTTACTATGCCTCCCACCCAATTAAGGGTTATATATACCACATACTAAGGCTAGAAAGGTAATTTGGAGACAAGTTATGAAGATTTAAAAAAAACTAAACATAAGGATCTATGGGGCCAGCTCATTTTCTCTCCTCTTCCCTAACCACGTTCATGGCCTTTTACATGTATATACATATCCAACAAAGCTTGAAAAAGGTTTTGGACTTTTAGTACATATTAAAGACCACTGGATTGTAAAGCATTCTTTGTAGAGGAAATCCAAGTAATTAGATTGTGAGCTACTAGGGAGCACCCAAATGTGAGTTAAAAATACTTAAATTTTTTGTTCTCCAGTTTTTTAGTAGCTATTTTTTCCTTTTCTGGTTTTATTTTTGATAGTATTTAAGTAGCTCTTATCAGGGGGAAATCCATGAAGATGGGAACACGAGGATGATGTAGTCAGAAAAACATTATTCTGTTTTGATCAATATAAGTTTGAACTGAGCTGAAATCGTAAAAACTGATTTCTGATCCGTGGTTGTATCTTTCAGTATGCTGAAGGAGAACAACAGCCCAAGGGAGTTCCAGTAATCAAAAGGGTTAAATAAAAAAGTAGTGTGGTGGAAAGAATCTAAACTGGAAATTAGGAAACCTGGGTTCAAATTCTGGATTTGCCATTTTCTGTGTGAGTTCAAGGAAGTCACTAAAACTTTCCCCGGCTTCAGTTTGTTTCCTCAGCGAGGTGATGCAGTAGAGAGAGCTCTGGAATCAGGAGGATCTGAGTTCAAATGTGACTCCTTACTAGCTATGTAATGCTGGACAAATCACTTAATCCCATTTACTTCAGTTTCCTCATCTGTAAAATGAACTAGAGCAGGAAATAGCAAGCTACTTCAGTATCTTTGCCAGAAAAACCCCAAACGGGGCCACAAAGAATCATATACAATGTCTCAATAACAAAATGAAGTGTGATTGGGAATTGATGAGAACATTTCTAATCAACTGATTATCCCATACCCCTATATCAAACCTAATTGATGACATGCTGAAAGGAAAGATAATAAAGAAAACAAAACATTAATATTAATTAATAACTAAATATTAACTTACAACTTTGCAAAATGTGGAGATTTTCTTTGATGGAATTAAAGAGTTGTTAGCTATTGATTGACTGGTCAAGAATTTGCCCTGCCCTAGATGGCCTTTAAAAAATAGGGCACATTCTTCATTCAAACAGAAGGGATCACTCTTTGCTGTTACCCTACTTTTTTGCTTCTGCCAGGGGGCAGTTGGGATTAGAGAAGGGATTTATCTCTATTGTCATCATTTTAATCATGGTGTTTTGAATTTGAGTTTCTAAATCAATAGGAGAACCAGCGGGGAGCAGGTAACAGTCAGTGGAAGAAGCTCCAAGGAGTTTGACTCCTGGAAGCAGAGAAGGCCATCAATGAATTCAAAGGGGAATTAGTCACAGTGGTCAGCAGTAAGGCTGTGGTCAGAGCAGGCCCAGAGAGCCCAACTGAACAAGCAAAGATGCTCTGCCCACTGGGAAGGAGTGTGAGAGGACACGAAGAGGAACATGGGAGCCTGGAAATGCAAATATTGCCTTGGCTATTTACATGTGTTCCTTCATTTCCAATGTCCTCTACACTCTTTTTTTTTCATTGATGCTGTGTGTAAGCACATCAACATGAACTATAATTTTAGAACTGCAATTTCATAGAGTATCTTGAATTGGGAGTAGTGTTTGTTATCCTGGGCACTTGATCTGAGATTTGTCTGGCCTGGGAGATAGAGCAAAGGATGTGGTACAGAAGGATATAGATTACATGATGGGTAAAGTCCATCCCAGCTTTATGATGCTATTTGTTATAAAATGGCATATCTGATCAGTTATCTGATTTTCTGAAGGCAATAGAGCTATAAAAGTAGCTCTTATCAGGGGGAAATCCATGTAAGATATAGAGAATCAAGGATAGAAAAGGAGTATTAGTATTATTATTAAGCACCAATGAAATTTTAAGCAGAAAAACTGACGTATCTCATAATTGAGAGGGAGCAGAAAAAACTATTTTCTATGTAACCAGAATTGAATTTGGAAAGTAAACCACTCAGTTTTCTTATTAATATGGATTCTATGCAATAAATTTAAAAATTAAATTTTTGGGATGTAAACTGCATAAGTCCATGAAATTAACATTTTTTTTCAAAAAAAAAAGGATTTTTTTTGAATTTTTAAAAACATCACTATCATTTCCCATTATCTCCTTCTATAAATTCTTTTCTTTTTTGTTCTCCAGTTTTTTAGTAGCTATTTTTTCCTTTTCTGGTTTTATTTTTGATAGTATTTAATTTTTATTATTCCATGTAAAAACAAATTTTAGCATTCATTAAAAAAACCAATTTTGAATTCCAAATTTTCTCCCCCCCAAGACAATAATTTGATATTGGTTATATATATGTAATCATGTAAAACATATTTCTATTTTGGTCATGTTGTGAAAGAAGAAATAGATCAAAAGAAAAAAAACAGAAAAATAAAGTGAAAATAATATAGTTTGATCTGCATTCAGATTCCACTGGTTCATTCTTTGGATGTGAATAGCATTTTCCCTCATGAGTCCTCTGGAATTATCTTGGGTTATTGTATTGCTTAGAACAATTAGATCATTCATGACTGAACATTATATAATGTTGCTTTTATTGTATACAATACAATACCTCTCCTGGTTCTGTTTAGTTCGTTTTGCATCAGTTCATGTAAGTCTTTCCTTAAAACCCTCTTTTCACAATGAAATAAATCCAACATATTGACCATGTCGAATTATGATTAATTCTCTACCTAGAGTTTACCTACTATATATTGAGAAAAAGGCATTGTGAAAAAAGTGATAAATTTAACAAGAAGTCAACTGAATTGATTAATGTCACATGGCTATTAATTGCAGCTAATTACAGTTAATTTTAATAAAAAATGGATTGTCTTTTCTAGGAATTTGGTCATGCTATCCCTTAGAAATAAGATCTAAATGGAGCCATACATACCATATGTGCTTCATTTTTATCAGATTGGTTGCCGTAATTGGTAGCCTAGGTATTTTTTCCCTTTTTGGAAAAAAGTGGAAAAGATGGTTTATGACTGCTTGGGATAGGGAATTTGAGGCAATGATGTAAAAGGAAAAACTTTATAATATTCTTGCTCTTGAGTTCCTACTAATTGTGATATCAAGAAAATTCCAAGTTTTTATATTTTAAAGTCAACATCACATTACTAGAAGATAATTTGGAGACTATATAATAATTCCCATTCCTATTTTTAGAGATGAGAAAATTGATTCTCTACTTAATGTCACAGAGCTAATGAATGGTATAATTTGAATTTGAACATAACTTCATATTCCCAAATCTAGTGCTTTTCTCTTAAATTTAAGCTATCTATATTTTATACTGCTTAAAACAAACTGATTCTACTCCCCACATTATTTTCTCCTAGCATGGTCCCAAATAATTGGGTTTTGTCCTTTTTTTCTTTTCTCTTTTGTAATCATATCACAAAAGCTATAGTTTATTTCTTTTTAAAATTATAAGATTTTACTTTTTCTTTCCCCTTTTCTTACTTGCTCCACTGTATTTCTATGTCTATACTAATTGTATTTATTTTTATTTTTTAAAATCTGCCTTTGCCCTGACCAGAAAGTGAACTTCATAAAGTCTCCATTCCCTCATCCTATTCTACATTTGACTTATTTTGTCATACTCCAAATGCAAGAAATAGTAAGTTCCTCCAATTTATACTCCCCTTTTGCAAAACATTCCTTTTTAAATTTTCTTTTTGACCACCTAACTCCTTAGCTCATTTTCTCTTAAAAATGATAAAGCTCTAAAGGGGCAATTCCTTTTTTCTTTCAAATGAAGTAATAGTTGTAAAACACTTAACACAATGCCTGGCACAGAACAGGCACTTAATGAATGTTTTGTTTTCCTCTTTTTCAGATCATCACCTGGCCTTTTTGAGTTGTTCAAACTTGTTGATCTTTCTTAGGTTTATATTTTTAATTTCTATGGATTTTGTTGTTCAAAGACTTTTTCATGGTTTTTTCATCACCTACATTTATTGTTATATTCTCCCTTCTCTCTTCCTAGAGTGCCATTCTTCATGAAGGAGAATACCATGTTTCCCCAATAATAAGACACTGTTTTATTATTTTTTTTGGACAGAAAAACACCAGAGGGCTTATTTTCAGGGGAGGGCTTATTTTAATGAGCATTGACAGCACAACCAAGGCCTTTGCTCTCCTGTCAGCAATCCATTCACCAATGAGGATCTCCAAGTCAGGATATAAGGGTTGTCGACCTGATCCAGACCTGTGCTTTTTCCCTTTTCCCTCATCCACCTGTTGATTGAGGTTATTTAATCTGCTCTCCATTTTCTGACCATTTGAAGATCCAAAAGTTTTTCTTTACAGAAAACTGCAAGATTCTTACCATGTGACTCCTCTACAATTGCTTTCTTGTACTCAACAGTATAGCTCTTCCTTTCTGTACTCACGTCTTGGGGTCAAAACAGACAGAATAATAAAATTATGACCATCAGTCCTTCTTTTCATTCCATCATGCCCCTCAATAATGTTTTAACCCCATCATGCTCCCTGTGTGCTCCTTCTATCCTCCATGATGCCTCCTGAGTTTTTTTATCCTCCATCATGTCCCTTTTATCCTCCATCATGCCCCCTCACTCCCGCTTACATACCGGGTTTTTATGTTATCCTACCTCAGCTCTCCTCTGCGGCACTGCTCTCAATGGCGCCAGCAAGCAAATCACTGGGGAAGAACAGGATGACGCGCTCACTGCTGCAGCTCTGATTGGATGCAGCTCAGAGCGTGGCATGCCTTTCACTGGGGGGGGGGGGGAACAGGGGACAGTGCATACAGAGGGTACCGTAATGTAGCTGTAGCACAGGGGATCCCCTTCACTACAGTAGCAATCTCAATAGGGCTTATTTTCTGGGGAGGGCTTATTTTAGAGGAATCTTACACAGTAAGGGGAGGGTTTATTTTTGGGATAGGTCTTATTATTGGGGAAACACGGTAAAAGAGGAGGAAATGTTTAGTAAAACTAGCCTATATATTAAAAACATTCATTATAATAGGTAGTGTTTCAAACCCATAGTACTCAACTTTTACAAGAAATCTAGGACAGGGGAGATGTACTATCTTTTATCTCTTATTTGGTGACAAGTTTGGCTATAATTTCATAGCATTTGTTTTCAGTTGTTTTATTGTTATTCTTTTGATTTCCATTTCCATTATTTTCCATTTCCATTGTAGTCATTATGAATATATTTTTTCTAGGTTCTGCATTCTTTGCATTGCATCAGTTAAAGTAAGACTTCCCATTCATATATATATGCATCATTTCTTACACCACAGTGATATTTCATTTCACTCTAGTACTACAATTTTTTTAGCCATTCTCTAATCAGTGGAATCTACTTTGTTTTCAATTCATTGATTCCACAAAAAGATCTTCTATAAATATCTTGGAGTATTTGGGGCCTTTCCGCCATGGAGCTCCGTGATATATGAGGAAGTCCTATTGACTTCCACATGAACATAGTATTTTTTCAATGATATAGAATTGATGTGAATCATATGACATCAGTCTCCAAAGAACTGAAGTTGAAGATCATTGAAAGGCATTGGAAAGGTAAATGGTGGATTTTATCAGACTACAATACATTACAAACGAATAATTAGATAGAAAGAGTGTGAAGGATGTCAGCAACACAATGTTCAACACATTGGCCCATCATATAGGGAGAGCAAAAGGTAAACAGTGGATGTTCCCATGGTATTCCTGTAATGTCAGAAGAACATGAAGAAATCCCATAGCTTTGCTTGGTTATCTCCTCAATCTTTCCCTTGGTTTTATCCATTTCTACTCCTGTTGGGGCTTAATTTTTTAACTTCTCTTGTTGATAAACCAAGAACTGTGATTGAGCAATTTTTAGTGGAACATTGCACTGGAGTGACAGGTGAGGGCTCCTGGTAACCATCTACTTGAGAACTTTCCAGTTAGAATCTCTATCTTAGTCACTTCCTCCTGAGAACTCTTTCTTTTTACCTTGAATGGGAAACCAGATGAGAGGTACAGGCCAAAGCAAACAGCTTCCCACCTTCCAGGTCAGAGTAGCTCCTTCTTAACAGTTTCCATCCTTAGTGGCAATGAGTGCCTGACCTAGAATCCAAACTGGCTCCATAAAGCAATAGTTTAATCAGAGAACAGTTATTGGACCTCTTATCCCTTTGAGTTTCATTCTTTGGACAGGGATATGAGTCCTCTAGATCTGGGTTAGGGTTGCTGTTAGCGTTCATCACCTCCCCCCTGGTATTGGATTGTCAGTTAATTTTTTTCCCTCAGAATCATGTATTTTGCTATTCTTATCCTGCTTCTGATAATATACTTCTGTTATGCCTATAAATTTATTTATTTTCCCTTCAAACAAGGCTCATTCTGAACCTATGCAGTTTAACTGGTGCAGGAGGCTTCTAGGTTCAGGACCAAAGAGCTAGAGTATTTTTCCTCTTGGGAATTTTTTTTTTCAAAACTAAAAACATTGTTTGGTTCAGCTGCTACTTCAATTACTGCTGCACAATAGTGTGGGGCTGGTGTGTTATTAAAGCTGCTAGAGCATGAACCAGTAACATTTGCTTTGTATTTTTGTCTTTAAAAATCCTGTAGAATATTGATTTCTTTTTAATTATTGTTCTTTTTCTTAGAATTTGATATTTCTTGTGGGAGGTAGAAATGAAAAGAGTCAGACTTGGCTGGTACTTTTCACTCAGTCATCTTCCTAGAAGTCTCTCCAGTGTTATTTCTGTTACATAGCACTGCCTACCAGGAGCTGTCCTGATTTGTAGAAAGAAGAACAAAACAAAATTATCTGCTCATTTAAATTTGTTTCATTCATAAACAGTGTCAGATTAATTGTGACAACAGGGAAGTTATTTTCTTTTAAGGCAAAATAGATTTACTAGACTTGTACAATCCAGGTCCTTTTCTTTAGAGGAAATTCTTCTCTAATAAAGCATATTGGAATTTAGGGTCTGACCAGTGAGGGCCTAGATCTTAAAGAACATAAAATCCCTTTTAGGGGTTTGCTTCTTGAAGAGCATAATTTGGAATAGAGGTCTAGGTCTCAAGTGACTTTCCTTCTCTGATATTACACACTGGTATGTAACAGAACCATCTTTTAATCTGAACTGTATAGGTATTCATGAATCATTTCTGAGGTATTAGGAAAATGTCCAAACCCTAAATTTATTTGTACTAGACCAAGTTTTTCTTTTAATACCTAAATATGCACTTATATAGCACCTATCTAGTGCCAAGCAAAATAATGTCATTATTTGTGTATAGAACATCTCAACAACACTCATACCACAGAGAGGCTTCTGTAGGGGCAAACTTCCTTATGTCTTTCCAGAGTGCACCTGAAAGGCATTTAGGACCAGGGGGCCTTAGTCTTATGCTTCTCTGTGAAGTTTTAAACAAGTTATACAAGTGTATCAATTACTACTCGTAAGACATAATTGTTCCACCTGAAATCCTATCATATTGGTGATGTGTTTTGCGCTCTTCTAAATATCACTCTACACAGCATATTGTAGTTATGATTTTAGATTTTTGTATTTGATGGTTATGATTAACTTTTTTTTTACCAGAGATATAAAGACATAATTACCTAAAATTTTATTTGATCTCCAATCTCAGAGAATAATGATAAAAGGCATGACCAATTAGTATAGATAACTCCAGAGGTCTATCATTTTACAACAAATTAAGGAGAGGGAAGGAGTCAGTGACGCTGGTGGGAAAGACTTCTGAGGAAAAGAGAATTCATGATTTACCTGGATTCACATTATTCACGAGAAAGCAGAGAATAATTTAAGGTCCCAAAATACTAACCTGAGCGTAGCACTATTGCTCTCAGAAATGAATGTACTTGCTAATTTCTGAAACTTTTTTGAGACCATATCAAAGCTATTTTTAGAAGTCTTCTCCCCTAAATTAGCATATATTTCTTTTTGCCCAATAATCATCATATAGTGACATTTCAGTTGAATAACTTCTGCATAATCTACTGAGACAACAAGGGATCACTAATTTATACATGGCCAATCTAACTACCCTTCCTGGGTTAACTTCTCACTTTTGGTGACAGTGGTGGAGTTCTAGAGAATGGATAACTATAAAATTGAGAGAAGCTGGGAAAAGGGAAAAAAGAATAAGCATTTATTATTGTTTAATCATTTCGGTTGTGTCCATTTTGTGTCTCTATTTGGGGTTTTCTTGGCAAAGATACTGGAGTGGTTTGCCATTTCTTTCTCTGAATCATTTTATAAATGGAGATACTGAGGCAAACAGGGTTAAATGATTTGCCCCAGGTCACACAGGTAGGAAGTGTTTGAGACCAGATTTGAACTCAGGAAGATGAGTCTTTCTGAATTCAGGCTCAGTACTCTATCCACTGCACTATAGCCCTTAATGGGGGGCCACACATGCTAAGTACTTTTTTTTTTTTAACAAAGATTATCTCATTTCATCTTTACAATAATCCCATGAGATAAGTACTTTTATCATGTCTATAAGTTAAACAGAAGTTAAGTGTTTGCTCAGGATCACATACCTAGTAAGCATCCTAGGCCAGATTAGAATTTAGTTTTTCTTGATTCCAGGCTCAGAGTTTTATCTACTGGGCAAACTAGCTGGAGCCCTTTTCTTCCTGTGTTATTTATTACTTTACTTAATGTACAATACCTGACCTAATTTTTTATTTGCTAGAAATACTATTTACACTAGATATCTTGTTTGACTCCATGCTCCAAATATAGCCCTTACAGGGCTAACTTACCTATAAAATATTAACTTAAGATATGCAGTTTTTGTTTGATCACCTTTGAAACTTTTCCCATTGGACTAAAGATATGAATTTTATTGTAGGAGTGTCACCATAAAGTTATTTTTTTACTCGTGACAAAAATGTGAAGTACATGACATTATACATCCTCTAGTTAGGAATGTAATAAAAGTTTGGCAAATGGAAATTCTGACTTTGAATAATGCAAGAATTCTAGTTGCTATAAAGATTAACATTTTTAAAGTAAAATATACAAAATAAAATTCTATGAAGAATAAATCTGGGATTTTAATTAATAGACTGTCAGTTCTGCCCTCCAAGAGTCTCTGAAGCCAACAGAATACCTACATGCAACTATCTGGCCATTATGGAGTTGTTACTGGATCAAATATAATCCCATTAGACAGATATTCATTGAGATACTATATGTAAAAAATTCCTATTTTTATCTATTGTCTATTGAATATGGTCTAATGGGAAAAATAATTTTAAAGTATGACAAATATACATACTGACTTTGACCTGTAGGTATCATGTCGGATAGCATATTCAAGTTACTCTTCTTGGTTCTGGTTGATAAAGTGGGGCCTTTGAACCCTGCTTCTGGATATATGATGACCCAATACTAAAAGGACTTTGCATTTTAGTTCAGAGTTGTAAATGCTGATTGGTCTCTGGTCTCTTTCTTTCCTTCTCCTCCTGTCTCACAGTCAGCATCTTACTCTGCTATTAGAAATGAAGAGCAGGATGCTTTCAGAAAAACCTGGAAAGATTTACTTGCACTGATACAAAGTGAAGTAAACAGAACCAGGAGAACATTGTGTGATGATGAACTATGAATGGTGCAGCTTTTCTCAATAATACAATGATTGAAGACAATTATAAAAGACTTATGATGGAAAACACTATCACTTCCAAAGAAAGAAATGATGTAGTTTGAATGAAGATTGAAGCACACTATCTTCGCTTTCTTGTTTTGTCAGTTTTTTCTTTTTTTTCTGTTTCTTCTTTTACAGCATGACTGTAATATGGGAAATATGTTTTACATGATTTACATTTACAAATGATTACATATATCAAATTGCTTACTCTTATGGAGGAGAGAGGGTGAAAATTTGGAACTCAAAATTTTATTTACAAAAGTATTAAAAATTGACTTGAGTGTAATTGGAAAAAATAATATATTATTTAAAAGGAAAAAGTAATCACCATCCAAATGATTATAATGGTAGTTATAGTACTGAATTCTGTTTAAATCATTTTTTCTTGAATGCACTTCTGAATATTCTGTTTAGTAAATTTTTTATGTATAAGGATAAATTACTTGTTACAGACCTGATTTATATTGTACATTAAGTACATTTTTACAGTTTTTTTTTTTTTTTGGAAGTCATAGATAGAAACTATAATGTATAAACCACCCTGGTTTGCCAGGGTGAAGATAAAATGAGTGAGATAAAAGGCAAATTGTCCTGAACCTATTCTAAACCATGTCTTGGTACAGAACAGCGACTAGGCACAGTACTCTAAACACTGTGGGTTCAACAACCATCCTTCAAAGTTAAATCTCACAATGTCTTTGGGAGGTAAGTAGGACAGGTATCATTATTTCCACTTTACAAATGGGGAAGTAGATTTAGAGAGCTTGTGACTCACCCATGGTAAAACATTAGTAAGTGTCAGAAGAGGGATTTGAATAAACATTACCTGATGCCCAGTCCAGGACTCCATATGTAGAATGTTATAGTGTTTTCCTTATATTATCCATTTAATCTTCACCACTACCTTATGAGGTAGGTAGAGTCATTTTGTCAATAAACTATTATTAAGCAATGTGTCAGATACTGTGCTAAGCACACATGATAATACTACGGTATCACTACTGGCATTTAAAAAATGACAGCTAGATAGTTAAGTAGATAGAGCACCAGTTCTGGAGTCAGGAAAACCTGAGTTCAAATCTGAATTCAGACATTTAACACTTATTAAATGTGTGATCCTGGGCAAGAATGGGGATAATCCCATCACTTACACTATCGTTTAGTGGCTGTTGGGTAGTGTAGTGGATAGAGTGCTAAACCTGGAGTCAGGAAAACTCATCTTAAGTTCAAATCTAGCTTCAGTCATTAGCTTTGTGAGCCTGGACAAGTCACTTCACCCTATTTGCCTCAGTTTTCTCATCTGTAAAATGAGCTGGAGAAAGAAATAGCAAACATCTCCAGTATCTCTGCCAAGAAAGCTCCAAATGGGATCATGAAAAGTCAGAGATAATTGAACAACAACAAAGTTTTTTGACCTTGGGTCTAGAATTACAGATGAAAAATGAAAGGATGGGACTAGATCTCTTTTCAGCTTTGACATTTTCTATGATTCTGTAGGTTGTCTCAAACAAAATGAATGGCTCTCTTTCTATGTTACCTTCTTTTATAACCCCTCCCCAACTCCAAGACAAATGCTTTATGCACAAAATTAAATTCTCATAAAAGTTTGACTATTGAATGATCATTGCCAGCCTTAATCAAAGTCACCAACATTGCTAAGCCTCCTTATTTGCTTTTTCTTTTATTTGTATAACTTGATTTTTTCTTACTTAATAGTATTTTATTTTTTCCAATTATATGTAAAGATGGTTTTCATTATTCATTTTTATAAGATTTTGAGTTCTAAGTTTTCTCTCTCCTTCTTCCTTTCCCCCCTCCTTAAGGTGGCAAGCAATATGATATAGGTTATATATGTACAATCATATTTAACATATTTCCACATTATGTTGTGAAAGAAGTATCAGAAAAAAAAGAAAAACCACAAGAAAGAAAAAAAAACAACAAACAAAAACAAGAGTGAAAATAGTATGCTTTGATCTACATTCAGATTTGATAGTTCTTTCTCTGAATGTGGATGACATTTTTCATCATGAATTCTTTAAAATTGTCTTGGATCACCATATTTCTGAGAAGGGCAATATATGAATTTATCATAGTTATTCAATGGACAATGTTGTTGCTATTGTGTGCAATGTTCTCTTGGTTTTGCTTACTTCACTTAGTATCAGTCCATGTAGTCTTTCCAAGTTTTTCTGAAATCCACCTGTTCAACATTTCTTATAGAACAATAGTATTTATTACATTCATATACCACGATTTGTTTAGCCATTCCCCAATTAATGGGCATTTCCTCAATTTCCAGTTCTTTACCAGCACAAAAAGAATTGCTATAAATATTTTTTCACATGTGGATCTGTGCCATCCCCCTTTTAATGATTTTTTTGGGTGATACAAATCTAGTAGTGGTATTGCTGGATCAAAGGTATGTACAGTTTGATTGCCCTTTGGGCATAGTTCTAAATTTCTCTCCAGAATGATTGGATCAGTTCATAATTTCACCAACAATCCATTGTTGTTCCCATTTTTCTATCTCCAACATTTACTATTTTCAGTCTCTGTTATATTAGCCAATTTTATAGGTATAAGGTAATATCTCAGAGTTGTTTATTTTGCATTTCCTCTAACCAATAGTGATTTAGAGCTTTTTTTTTCATCTAACTATAGATAGTTTTAATGTCTTCATTTGAAAACACTCTGCAAGTATATATCCTTTCACAATTTATCAATTGAGGAATGATTTGCACTCTTACAAATTTGCTTCAGTTCTCTATATATTTTAGAAATTAGGCCTTTATCAGAAACACTGTCTTTTTAATTATTTCCTAGCTTTCTGCTTTCCTGCCAGTCTTGGTTGCATTGGTTTTGTTTGGACAAAAGCTTTTAATTTAATATAATCAGAACTATTTTGAATTTAATAATATTCGCTATCTCTTGTTTGATCATAAGATCTTTCCTTCTTCATAAATCTGACAGGTAAACTATTCCTTGTTCTCCTAATTTTATTATGGTATCACCCTTTATGTCTAAATCAAATACCCATTTTAATCTTATTTTATGCAGTGTGAGATGCTACACTTAGTTTCTACCATACTATTTTTTAGTTTTTGTCAAATGGTGATGTCTTATCCCAGAAGTTAGGGTCTTAGTCTTTATCAAACAATAGATTACTACTGTCTGTTGTATATCTAACCTATTTCACTGATCCTTCACTCTATTTCTCAGTCAATATAACATAGTTTTGATAATTGCTGCTTTATAATATAGTTTTAGATCTGGCTATCTTCACTTTTTTTGATCAATTCCCTTAATACTCTTTATCATTTGTTTTTCCAGATGAATTCTGTTATTATTTTTCCTTGCTGTATAAAATAATTTTTGGTAGATTGATTGGATGGCACTGAATAAGTTAATTTGTTTAGGTAAAATTATAATTTTTATTACATTAGCTCAGCTTACTTATAAGCAATTGATATATTTTTCAATTGTTTAAATCTAACTTTATGTGAAAAGTATTTTGTAATTATGTTCATGTAATTTCTGGGTTTGTCTTGGCAGATAGACTTCCAAATATTTTATATTATCTACTGTTATTTCAGATGAATTTTCTCTTTCTATCTCTCCCCATTGAGCTTTTTTTTTTTTTTTTCCTCCTCTGAGGCAATTGGGATTAAGTGAGGTGTCACACAGCTAGAAGTGTTAAGTGTCTGAGACCAAATTTGAACTTAAATCCTCCTGACTTCAGGGCTGGTGCTCTATCCACTGTGCCATGTAGCTGCCCCATTGAGCTTTTTTGGGGGGTAATAAATAGAATTGCGGAGGATTTATGTAGGTTTATTTCATATCCTGCAACTTTGCTAAAATTATTAATTATTTCAAATAGTTTTTTAGTTGATTAGGATTTTCTAAATATACCATTAATATCATCTGCAAAGAAGGATAATTTTGTTTCCTCATCGTCTATCTTAATTCTTTCAAATTTTTTTCTTATTGCTAAAACTAACATTTTTAGTAAATATTAAATAGCACTGGTGATAATGGGCATCCCTTTTCTCCCCTGATCTTATTGGAAAAGCCTTTAGCTTATCCCCATTATAGATAATTTTAGCTGCTAGTTTTAGATAAATACTATTTATCATTTATTCTTATGCTCTGTAGTATTTCTAATAGGAATGGATGTTGTATTTTGTTAAAGCTTTTACTGCATCTATTGAGATAATCATGATTTCTGTTAGTTTGTTACTGAGATGATGAGTTATGCTGATAGTTTCCCTAGTAATGAACCAGCCCTAGATTTCTAATATAAATCTCACCTGGATTTATATTATAGAGTACTATCCTCGTGATAAATTGCTGTAATCCTTTTGTTAATATATATTGCATCAATATTCATTAGGGAAACTGTCGTATCATTTTCTTTTTCTGTTTTAAGCCTTCTTCATTCTTACAGGGTCCGAATTCCTGATTTTTGTTTGGTTGACTGATAGAATAAAACACCAAAAGAAGGGATAGATAACGTTTCACCCACTTAGGCAGAAAGGGGCCTTTTAAAATTAGAAGGAGCAGGTATCATTGCACGCAACACATCGGGAAAGTAAAAATATTAACATCCACTTGCCCTCGAGCCTTTTCTCTCCCTCAGGATAAAACAATTTAGCACAGGAAGACTCCCTTTGTTCAGAAACTGCTGGGTCCGTTTCCTTATCCGTGCAATTAAAAATACCAAATGCAACCGCAAGTCTCTCTTTTCTTTGATTATTAGAGTGACCTGACTGGCCTGGTACAGGTTTTCCCCGTAACAAATCATGTCCCACTGGTCTCCTTTTCTCTCTCCTCCTTCCTCCCTGATCTTCATCGCGCGCTGGGTTTGGGAGGCGCTACAAGCCTCCTCCTACAACAGGGGGGTGTGTTCACTTCTTTCTGGGACAATCTCCAAAAAACAAAAGCAGACCGAGGCAGAGCTTTCTGTCCGCTGCTGTTGGTACTGTTGCTGCTGTGTTTAGACTGCCGAGGCCGCCGAGACCCGCTCAAAGATACCTGGAAGACTGCGTTGCCCAGGTCGGGTGGACAAGGCAAATCAGGACTGGCGCTCCCTCCCGGTTTCTGGGACAGGATGGCCGGGGTACAGAAAGGGACCCCAACAGCTGCTCCTACTCCTCGGCGGTTCCCGAGGCTTTTCCTCCTCTTGCTGTTCCCCCTTTCTGGAGCCGCTGCTTCTCCGGAGCCGCAGACCGGCTTCAGTCTCCATCCGCCTTATTTCAACCTGGCGGAAGCGGCGAGGATCTCGGCCACTGCCACCTGCGGAGAAGACCCCGGGAGCGCGAGGCCCCGGCCAGAGCTCTACTGCAAGCTGGTGGGGGGCCCTATCGCCTCCACCACGGGCCACACTATTCAGGTAAGGCGGCGGCGCGCGCGGGCGGCACAGGTTGCGCCCGAAAACTCGCAGGTTGCGCCCGAAAACTCGCAGGTTGCAGGAGGCGGTTACAGGTAGCCCGGGGCGGAGAGCAGGTTGTCCAGGACTTAGTCTACTGGAGGCTTTTGGGAGAAGAGGGGATGATAACAGTGAGTGTCAGCTCCTGGGGTGCTCAGGGCCCCCAGCTGCCGCGAATGACCAGGAAAAAGAGCAAATCCTCAGCCCGAGGCAGAGAAGAGGGAAGGCGTGAGAGTTCTTTGGCTGGCCTTACAGAAATGGGCACTGGACCTGAAGTTAGACCACGGGTTCAAATTTCACTTGGTGACTTAGAAACCTATGACCCAAGGCAAGCTTCAGTTCTCCTACACTGCAAAAGATAATCCTTAAAATCTCTTCCAGTTGCTAAAGCCCGAGGACAAGAGGCAACAAAGAAAAGAAGAGTCTCTTGCGGGGAATTTTTAGAAAAAGTTCCTTGGTTCTGGGAGATGTCAGGACAATTTAGATAGATTTCTACTTCTGCTTAGTTGCAAACTTAACCACTCCTTGTCAAGAATATTTTTTCCTCCTTGCTTGTAGATCCATAGTACGGATTAGATGAATGTGACAAGCTTTGGTGGAAAGAGCATTCTACGAAGTTGGGAGTCCTGAATTTGAGTCTCAGCTAGATCAGTGATCTTGGGCAAATGCCTTAATTTCTCAGTGTTAGAGGGTCATAGGACAGTAGAGTTGGATCTGTAAAAGACTTTAAAGGTCATCTAATAATAAAAGAATTCAAGCCTCTTGTTCAAGTAGTTTTTCAGACGTGTCCGATTTCATGACCCCAACTGGGGTTTTCTTGGCAGAGATCCTAAAGTGGTTTGCTATTTCCTTCTCCAACTCTTTCGACAGATGAGGGACCTCAGGCAAAAGGGGTTAAGGGATTTGTCCACCGGGTCTGAGGAAGGATTTGAACCCAGGAAGATGAATCTAAGTGGTGTAGTGGATGGAGTGCCAGGCTTGGAGACAGGAAAACTCATCTTCCTGAGTTCAAATCTAGCCTCAGACACTTCCTAGCTGTTGTGACCCTAGACAAGTCAATTAATCCTGTTTGCCTCAGTTCCTCATTTGTAAAATGATCTGGAGAAGGAAATGGCAAATCACTCCAGTATCTCTGCCAAGAAAACCCCAAATGGAGTCAGGAAGAGTAGAACAAGACTAAACAACAACCAGTCCTCTTATTCATCAGGAAACTGATTTCCAAAATTAAGTGATTTGTCCAAGTTCATACAATAAGTAAATAATGGAGCCAGAATTCAAATTCAACTCAGCTCATCTGATTACATATCCAATTCTCTTTCTAGCATATTGTATTTCATGCAAATATACTAATCCTAAAAACTTTTTAGTGTGGAGGCAAAACTGGTCAGAGCTGTAAATAGGGTGGAGTAGTTGAGGTTTTACTTAAAGGTGCCAAATTTGGAGGACCCTGATAATATTTGAAATCTTTCAGCAACATAGTAACAACCTTAGAATACAGTTAACAAATAGGATTAATGTAGGAAGCTATTAGATGGTGGACTAAGGTGAATTTTTTCCCTTTATACCACCTCATATTTCTCAATTAAGGGACACATTTTATGCTTGCCTCAAGGTTATATTAATGGTGTTTAAGCTGTCAAAATCTTACCAAGTCCCAAATATTTTCTTAATTGATGTTGTGGATCAATTGGAGTTTATCATTAGTAAATGGCAGGGTGATAATTTTTCAGTCACAGCATCTCTGGAAGCCTGTCTATTAAAAGGATTATGATTTAGGTTGGTGGTGAAACATTGTTCTTAGATATCTTGAAATTTTGAAGAATATTTGCACAGCTGACCCGAGAGCTGTGTGAAGAAAATGCTTTTCCATTCCTACCTTTTACATTAATTGTGTGATATTGGGAAATCACTTAACATTTTTGGAGGGCTCAGTTTCCTCTTTGTGAAAAAAGGATAGTTATACCTATATCACATATCTCATAGGGTTGTTTTGAAGAAACTAAATTATAAAGTGCTAGAGAATCACAAGTTATTAATACTGCTAAAGAGGCTAGAGCAGGGATAATTTCTGCCCTTAAGCTGTTCACAATCCACATTAATTATACACTGATTCATAGTCCTAAACAGAAGAGGAAAAAGATTTCTTAGATAACTCAACACATGCCATCCTTCTAGGCCAGGGTGTAACTTTCAGGAACAGAATATTGTCAAGTGTTGAATCTTATTCTCTGAAAGTCAGAAATGGAGAAAAGCTAGGCTGATGTGTTCTTTCATGGACGAGAGCAAGGAAGGATGCAAGAGTTGTTAGTGTGAAAGTATCCCATTAGGGACAAGAATGGGAAAAGTGAAAAGATTGAGGCTAGTTTATTAGAATGTGCTTCAGCCAGGTGTTTTGGCAGCAGCTGGTTCAAACTTGCCTCTTTGGAAATGGGAGGAGAGAAGAAAAGGGAAGAGATTAAAATTCACCCATCTCTTCTATGTAATCAGTGGTAATTATTCTAGGTCAGGCTGGCTAGGTACAGTTGCAGAAATGACAAAATACTGAAGTAACTCAAGATGACTGCTTTATATCTCTGAACTTTCATTAAACTTAACAAAACAAAACTCCCTGACATCAGCCAGGATTTAGAAAATATTTTAGGAAAAAAAAAAGTTAAAACATGACTTAGGATTTAAAAAAAAGTTTTATTTTTATATGTTAGTGGTAATTCTTTATTTAAAATATTGAGACCTTGTTCATGTTCTGTGTGAGTGAATAGCTAAGGTTTTTTTTAACTTTATTTTTAAAAATAATTTTTTTTCAATAGAAGATGTATTTTTCCTTCCCATTGTAGCCTTCCTTCTTCTTCCAATTGAGAAAAACAAAACTATCACTACAAACATAAATCAAGTAAAACAAATCCCCATATTGGTCATGTCTCAAGCAATTATTGACCTATTCATGCTCTGAGTCTTTTACCTCTCTTTCAGGAGGTGGGTAGCCTTTTATGGTCAAACTCCTTGAGCTTTCAAAGTGATTTTCCTGAAATGCAGATCTGATCATGTCACTCCTTATCCCTCACACAAATAAACTCCAACAAGCTTCTTATTGCTTCCAGAATTAAATACAAAATCCTCTGCTCTTCATAACCTAGCTCCTCTCTTCCTTTCCAGTCTTCTTCTACTTTAATCCCCACCACATATTCCTTGATTCAGTGACATTGGTTTCCTTGCTGTTCCTGGAATGAGACACTCCATTTCTAAGCTCTGGGTTTCTTGGCTGTTCCCTATGCCTGGAACGCTGTCCCTCAACATTTCTAACTCTTGGCTTCTCTGGTATCCTTCAAGTCCCAATTAAAATCCTATCTTCTATAGCTAGGCTTCTTAAAGTTTTTCCACTTGTGACTTCTGTTCACACAGACCCTGTTACATGCTCCTGGGGCTATAGGTATGTAAAATAAGGATACCAATCAAACATGTACTGAAAATAAATTATAATTTTGAAACCCCCATATTCAGTCACGCAACTCCATATTCAATTATGCAACCACAGTTTAAGAAATTTTGTTCTATAGGAAGCCTTTGCCAATACCTCTTAATTCTAATGTTTTCCTCTTTTTTGGGTTGTTAATTGTTTTCAATTTGTCAACTTTTCATGACCCCATTTGAGATTTTCTTGGCAAAGATACCTGCTCATTTTACAGATGAGGAAACTGAGGCAAACATTGTTAGATAATATGCCCAGGGTCACACAGTTCATAAGTGTCAAATGAGTCTGGATTTGAACTCATGAAAATGAGTCTTCCTGACTGCAGCCCTGGAACTCTATCCTCTGTGTCTTCTAGATGCCCTTGTTCCCCTTATAAATTATTTTCTATTTTCCCCTCTATACATAGCTTGCTTGTCCATAATTTGCTTGTCTCCTCTACTAGATTGTGAGTTTCTAAAGAGCAGAGGTTTTCTTTTGTCATCCTTAGTGCCTGGCACATAGAAGGCACTTAATAAACTGACTGACTTTCATTATGAGTCCTTCTGGAATTCATCATAATGATCTGAGTTCCTTAGTCTTTCAAAGTTGATCGTCTTTACGATACTGTTGGCTATTGTTTATCAGATGTTCTCCTGGTTTTGTTCACTTCTCTTTGTATCAGTTCATATCAGTTTTCTCAGGTTTTTCTGAAACTATCCCCTTTATCATTTCTTGTGGCACAATAGTATTCCATCACATTCATATACTATAACTTGTTCATATATTGTCCAGTTGGCACCAAGGTCTTTTCTAACCATTGAAGTTTAGCAATTTCTGTTAGGTAGTAATCTTCTTCTTTAGTTTCTCAGGTTGCAAGTTTCAGTGCCAATAGAAGGATAAATAAATAAAGATTTCCTCAAAGACTACACATAAACAAATAGAGGCTGAACTCGAATGATTATATGTAGAAACAAAGAATAATTAACAAATTAATATATTATAATTCAGCTTAAGTTGACTTGTGGAGGCTAATAATTTATTAGCTTAAATAAGCACTGTGCTTTGCTTATGATTCTATTTGGTAAGCTACAAAAAATAATATATAATTTGTTATAGTTTAGCTGATTAGTAGTATCTGTCTCTTTGGGACCCCATTTGAGGTTTTCTTGGCAAAGATACTTGAGTGGTTTGCCATTGCCTTCTCCAGCTCATTTTATAGACATATAGATATAGATATAGAAGTAGATATAGATATAGATATAGAAACTGAGGCAAACAGGGTAAAATGATTTGCTTAGAATCATATAGGTAGGAAGTGTCTGAGGTCACATTTGTACTCAACCTTTCTGACTCCACATATGGCATTCTATCCTCTGTGCCATCTAGTTTACCCCATTTTAGTTTTATGTACTTTTGGATCATGGGACACTAATAGCAAGTCCACTAGGAGGTTGGAATAGACGAAGCTCCTTTCCTGAATGAACATTTTTTGTGTTTGAATCTATTTACAGACATGCCAGAGTGGGGAGTTATTGGCAGTTAAAGAGAATAGGAATAACAGGAAGATTCGCTGCCATAGGGTTAGGAGAAATGGAGCATAAGGAGATGGAAGGACAAAGCCTATATCAGACTTTACTTAGTGTCTATAAAAATAAAAATAAACAACTTTTTGGCAAATTCCTTAATTATTGCCATGTTTATTTATTGTGAAGGTTCACAATACTTTATTCCTTCCTTCCTTCCTTTCTTCCTTCCTTCCTTCCTTCCTTCCTTCCTTGCTTCCTTCCTTCCTTTTTACTTCCCTTCCTTCTTTCCTTTTCCCCCTTACCATTTAGACTCTTTCTATGAAGCTTAGCTTTTAAAAATCTGTTTATTATGTAGCTCACAAAAACATGAGGATTAACCACTTGGTTTTCTTCTGCTGGTGCCACAGAAAGCTGCAACAGAAATATAGAAGGGAGGAACCTCCTTCTCCCTGAGCCTCAGTCTTTTTCTAGTTGCTGTAGAGAATCATTTTTGTGGAGCCCATGACCTCATCAGGTAAGTGTAGTTTTCTAAGGAATTTTGAGAATCCCTTAGAGCTTGTCATTGTAGATATGCTAATACTATAGCTATATGTGTTGCAGAATAGCCAGGAGTGTATTGCTGACCCTGCTATGTTTTTACATCTGCTATGTTTTTAAGGAGACCCACCCAGCAATGAGTGGCCATATTTGAAGTGAGTGTACTTATTTTTGCCTCCTTCCCTGTTTGCAAAAGGCCCTAGTGCACTCTTCCTTTTCATTGATTCACTATGATCAATAGGTTCGTGCCAAGAGGTATGCTGGTAAATGGTTAACAACCAGCTCTCCAAAAAAAAGGGTAGGGCAGGAGGGTAAATGATTTCTTCAAGCTCACATAGAGAATAGGCATTAAGATGTCTAGCAGCACTTTCTACAATATTATGTCAATATAAAAGCCAAACAAATCTTTCATAGCTGTAATGGAAGTCCACTGAGAGACACATAGCACAAATATTTTTGTAACTAAGAAGTGGTTGCTGTTGCTTAAGAGGGGTTAATTTTCCTAAAAGACTGGGACACTTCAGTGATGGAAAATGTGATAGAAGCTCATATTATCAAACCACTCTACTTTTCTGGGTCAGATTCCTTTCATGGGGTGGAAAATAAAATTCTCTGTAGCTGAGACTTTTAAATTGGAAAGCTACAGATTTCATTTTCTAAAAATAGAAATCATTATAAATATGTATATTTTATAAATGTGAATAAGTTTATTTAACTAATAAAATCTTCATGAACAAAAAAGCAGTTAATATATTCCAAACATCTTGGATAGGATGCTAACAGATGCTTTCTCAATTTGGTAAATTATTTATCAGTTAAAGACTTATAATTCTTCATATATGCCATACTGTACTGTACATTAGTTTTGAATTAATTATGAACATGAATAATGTATTTATTGAGCCAGATATTCTCCAAATGCAAAAATGACTTCCTATTTCTAAGTTAGATACTCTTCTTAAAAACTCAGTTAATTCTTGTCTAGTCTTGTGGTACAATTTAGCCTAATAAAGTCCTAAGTTATAATTTATTAAGAAGGACCTGAATATTTCCAAAAGTTAGCCTGAATACAGAGGGAGAAAGATTTTCTGAACACATGTGTGAAAGAAAGATCTAGGGGCAGATAAAGAGTTTTCCATTTTATACAAATAGGTCAAGTACCTTTTTAATGATGGGAGGCTGTAGAAGTAGCCCTTGAAAAAAGGATGATAGAGAGGAAATGAAAGAAGAAACAGTGCAAGAAAGCCTAATGAAAAACTTAAGATTATGAAAAATGGGTAGGCTGTATTGTGAGACAAGAAAGCTTGGTACCCAAGCTTCATCCTGACCAGGTTGCCAACTAACAAATAAACAGAGGATTGAATGAAGAAGCCTAGAATGCTTTCAGGGAGACAGTGGGGTAGACATGATGCCAAACTCTAGATCAGATTTAAAGGCTTAGAAAACTGTGCAGGAATCCAACCTCCTCTTTGACTGTGGGACTCAGAAATACCATGGGTGACATGTGAAACTTTTTGAAGAGTATTATCGGCATCACATACAACTGGCCCTTAGCAAGTTAGAGAGAACATTAATAATGAAGTTCTGGAAGAAAGCCAGTCTCTGAGTAGTGATGTGGTCTGTCTTCAGCAGTTTTTCTGATCCAGACATGTGGAATAGATGAATATCTGAAGCAGTTGTTGCATGGTGAGTTGAAACAGGGGCAAATTCAAACAGGGTAGTCAGAAGAAAAATTTTTTTTAAGGAAACCCTGATGTAGACTTCAAGTGAGATAGCATTGTTGTAGACAACTGGGGAATAATAACTCAGTTTTGGTTCAGTTCTCTACCCAGCACAAAGCAGCACTACTCAGTTCTTTATTCAGCACCGAAAAATGAAAATTGAAACAGTTTTGAGATTTCACCTTAAGTCAGGCAAATTGTCAAGGATGGAAAAAAAAAGATAGAATCAGTCAATGTTGGAGAGTACAATAATACATCATTGGTGGAAATGAAAAATGGTTCCCACCATTTTCAATTTCTTTTTAGAATTATGCAAGAAAAATGTCTAAAATGTCCATTCTCTTTGACCCAGAAATCTCCCTAATGGGTATATCTAAATGAGGTCAAAAGCAGAAATTCAGGTCTCTCTTTCTATAAAAAATTTCATAGGAGTATTCTTGGTGATAACAAAGAAAGCAAAATGGTTCTAATTATGTCATTTCCCTATTCAATCAACTCTAGAGACTCCCTATTGTCTCTAGAAGCAAATTTTAAAAATGCTCTGTTTGACATTCAAAGCCCTTCATAACTTAATCCTCTTCTATCTTTCCTTCTTCTTAAGCCTTCTTCCCCAATTTATATTTTTTAATCAAATGAGACTGGTTTCTTGGCTGTTCATGAGCAAAATACTTCAACTCTTGCTCTAGGTATTCTCTCTGGCTATCCCCAATATTTGGAAATAATCTCTTTTCTCCATTCTGAGCACTGATTTTCCTGGTTTCTACCACCTAAAGATTTCCCTAACTTCTCTTAATTCCAGTGCTTGCCCTGTTAATTATTTCCTATTTTTCCTGTATGTAGCTTGTTTTGTATATATTTGTTTGCATGTTATCCCTCCTCATTAGATTGTAAGCTCTTTGAGGGCAAGAACTGTTTTGCCTCTTTTTGTATCTCCAGTATTTAGCACAATGCCTGTCACATGATTGATTAGTTGTTGTGTACTTCATTCTCAAAGAGGAAAAAAATAACATCACTGTGTTAGAATCAAGTTACAGTGTGTCTGACTATGGCTAATCAGACCAATATGAGCTTGGAATGCTTTACCATGGGTCAGACACAAATAGTCCAAATAAACATTTGGAGTGGATTCTCTAAATTTGTGCATCTTGTCTTTCTTTTGAGCTACTTTAAATCTGCTTTTCTCAGAGAGCATAGTACCTTCTTTGATGAGGGTTTGCCATGCTGAGCAGTCCTATGCTAGTGTCTCTCACGTCATGTAATCAATTCCTACATAATAGGTGCTTAATAAATGTTACTGAATTTAACAAATATGAATGTAAGATTTCTGTATTGGATGATTTTTCTTAATTACTTTTCTTTGTCACAAGGGGAAGATCAATCTGCAATCTGAATGGGAGGGGTAGGAAATGCTCTGCAAAAAAAAAACCTATAAAGATAAAATAAACAATTAAGCTTTTAGTGATTAAAACTGAGTAAATTTTTTTTTGAAAAAGGCACTATTGGACTATTTCTGAGGGGCAGATCACCAACAAGATTGAAATTTTCAAATATTAGAAGCAGTTATTTGTTCTACAGATATCAGTCAACAATATTTATTGAACATCTATTTTGAAGGCTGACTTGATCTCTGTAGGGACTTTCCGAGAAAATAGTGTCATTGTCTTTGGGTATTTTAATCTCTGCTTTAATCTTTCTGGTAACCCAAAAAAGAATTTTTACAGAGTGGAAGAAATTATTAGCCACAAATTGACCTTTTCAGTCATAATTAGAAAAAAATTACAGAAATCATCAATATTAGAGCAATCCTTCAATGTAAATGAGAAATGCCCAAGGTATAATTATAAAGTGATAAGATCAATTAATTGTATTGCTAATCAGAGGAATTCTCATTATTTTTACAATTATACCATATATGGAATGACATTGAGTTGATTTGGGTTACTTGGGAAGGTTCATCATTGAGTACACTATACAGTGTTCTTTCTTTCCCTTCCTTCTCCCTAACATTATAAGGGGGCCAATTTTAATATATATATATATATATATATATATATATATATATATATATATATATATATAAAGTCTTGTGTTGCACTTGTATAAAAAGCCTTACAAGCAAAGAATGGAAGAAGGATAACTGGACAATTTTTGTTGTTGTTCATTGTCATGTCCGATTGAAGGTTTTCTTGGCAAATGTAAGGAACAGTTTTGCCATTCCTTCTCCAGATCATTTTACAGATGAGGAACCTGTGGCAAATAGGATTAAATGACTTGCCCAGGGTCACACATTGAGAGTCTGAAATCATATTTGAATTCAAGTCTTTCTGACTCCATGCCCAGCACTTTTCTCTTTTGTGCCACCTAACTAATCTAGAGAGTAAAAGAGGAAACTGGGACAGAAGTCCTACAAATGTTTCTGTTATATTTTAATGATCTTCTGAGAAGACTTAGAAAGAGAGAGAAAGAAGAATACTGGAGTCCTGGGGAGAAGAAAGGAAGGATGGAGAAAATTATCTCAAAAAGTCTACTCTTCTAACATCCTATCCATGAATATCCAGTAACAGATACTCTAGTTTTGTATCTAAATGTTTCCTGTATCCCAATTTTGCTTAGAACATCAAGAGATCAAGGGTTAGCTAGAGGTACAAAAATTTTTAAGATGTAACAAAGAGCCAAACATTTTTCTGGATGATAAGGATTTATTTACCTGAGTATTCTGGGCTATTTTGATTGTACAAATAAGTTTTTGTCTGATATAATAACATAAAACGGGAGAAAAAAGAAGCCATATAGATTTGAGGGTCATTAGATTGCTCCTAGGTTAAAAATGAAGGAGTTGTAACAGGGTAAAGTTAATTAAATCTCTAGCTTCTGTTAATAAATACTTGCTTGCTTGATTTAGTTCAACAGTGGAAAATGGTAGGCTCTGAATCTCAGAATTATAAAGGACATCTGGTCCATGTGACTTCTGAGGGGGAATCCTTTTTTATAAATCTAGTTTCTACTTGAAGTCCTCCAGTAATGGAAAGCTCATTACCTTCTAAGACAATCCATTCAGAAATAGAATAAGAGAACATCTAAATTTTATTTTTGAATCATTTATATTTTATGCCCTTGATTCTCTGTAACTGCTACCCATTGGTCCTGATTTTGGGGCCAGGAAACAAAAGTTTATTTACTCTTTTGCAGAATAGCTCTAAAGATATTTGAAGAATTTCATGACTCTGTATCTTTTCTTCTCCAAGTTAAAAAAAAAATCTATATGTAATATTTTGAATTCTTCCTTCTCCCCTTCTCTTCCCACTATTCTGATTATTTGATCTTAAATATACTTCGATTTATTAATATCTTTCCTGAAATATGGCATTCAGAACACAACTGAAGACAAATTAGTGATAACAATGAAATCTCAAAAAAAATGAGTGGGAGGGTTTCAACTAGCTTTGTTTTTGCTGTCTCAGATCCTGTTAGAGTTAGGGAAGGACCCTATGCAATTTCCCGCATTCACTGTATCTTAGGCAAAATTTCTTAAACTATGTGTTGTGACTTCACATAGGGTCATGTAACTAAATTTGGGGGGCTGCAAAATTTTGATTTCTTATTAGCAAATGTTTTATTTGTATGCCTATTTTATATGCTTATATACTTAGAGTCTGCATAAAAATTTCTTGGGTTAAAATGAGCCACAAGTAGAAAAACCTTAAGAAGTCCTTCCCTGGGAAAATTCTGCACAGGTTAAATCTACCTCAACATACATAGGTTCAGGATGACTTTGTTGGGAAAGATTCCATGAGAATATTTCGGTGATTAGACAAGAATGGATAAATTGTAGGCCTAATATTTCTTTTATCTATTGTACTACTAGAATCACATTAAAATGTAGTTCTGCACTGTTTCCAAGTTGATTTCCTTTATTGTAGCAGATAATCTAGCTGATACAAACTTAAATGCTATTTAAAATGCTGAGTTGCGTGTATTTTTATTTACTAGAATATTTAATAAAATACTAATGAAATTCCATTAGGATAATTACTTGATTGGCCAATTCTTCCTCTATTTTCTTCATTTTGCTTTTGGATGAATTTTATCAGATTTATCTTGAATAAAAATCCACATGTAGATATAAAATGTTATCATAAAACATCAGGAAATGATAAAAGTCATGATTTATTTTCAAGCACTGACATACATTTTTGCTTTTTCACATAAACTGGGCACTGCATATAACCTAATTTATGGCTAGCTGACAGCTTCTGGCACTTGATGAAACATAGCTTTGAAAATGACCTCAGAATCCCAGAACTACCTTTACAAGTCTGGACAAATAGTCATCCCAACTCTACTTGAAGATTGTGATTGTGAAATCACTAACTCCTGACGTAGGACATTTCATCTTGGTGCAATTCTGATTATTTCCTTATATTAAGATGAAATGTGCATTCTTATAAGTTCCACCCTTGGTTTTAGCTTGACCTTCTGGGCATATATGGCGTAGGGAGGACTAACACATCTAGCATAAGGACTAGCATAAGGATCTAGCATAAGTTCATCCACCTTTGGTGTCCACCTGTCATCTAATTCTCATCTGTGGCCAAGCTGTAGCATGTGCAATGGTCACATGCTGGTAAAACTGTCTCTGTAGATGGCTAACACAGATTGAGAGTAACCCACAGATCTCAAACGGGTTAGTGAGTTAGGGGGCTGTCTTTCCCAACAATGTGCTTAGAACTTGGTGATATTTAAGATGCCAAGATCATCCACTACATTCTGGGCCATCACCAGTTGTCTGACTTTTATTCTGCCATTGGACATCAATGCCTCTGGAAGAGAAAGTGAGTCTGACAATACTGTGCAATTCTGTATCACTTAGAACCAATTCAGGAACAAGTTAAGACATCATCCTGTGATGTAATTGGTCCAGGGAGTATTCCTGCTTCCTGCCAATTCCACTTTCAGGGTTTGGTGAGCCTACTTTTGGACATGCAGATATGTGATGGAGGAGCCCTGTTTCCAATTTAGAGCATGGCTGGGATTTTGTGATTGTTTGCTGTTCATTCATTGTATGAGGATGAAACCGTTTTCCATCCTTCTAGCTGGCCACTCAGCCAGTACTGAGTATATGTATAAAATACACAAATGAGTCTCTTCCCTGATGGCAACTGAGGTACGAGTCCCAATGCTGTGGGAATGTGGGAAGGAGTCTTGACCAGGAAAGAGACTGAAATCTGGTATCCTCATGCCCCCTTTTGCATATTAACTTATCCCTTCACCTCTGTTCTGCTCCTAGAATTTCTTCTGGAGCTGTTGGGCAGCAGACAACATATTAGCTGTTCCTTAGCCCTATCTGAAGCCACAATAGCTCTCAGATAGATGATCTTCTGTTAGGTATGGGATCAGTCTATTAGAAGGACTCTGGCAAGAATGCTATGGCTTATGGAAAATTAAGTCAAAATTTGATTGCCCATAGAATTTCATCCGTATAGTATATTTCATGAAGGCAAGCTTGCCTAGGTTCTGGACAATGGACAGCGCTCTTGAGCTTTCTCAGTCACTAATGGAGTGAAACAAGGCTCTATGCTTGTTCCTATGCTAAAAAAGTATGATATTTTCAGGCACATCAATGAGGACAAACATTACATCAAGGTCAGCTACTGTATTGAGAGTACAAATTTTCAAATTGAAAAGGCTACAAGCCAAAACTAAAGTAGGGGGAGTGTTGGTGCATGATTTTTTGTTTGCAGATGATTGTACACAGTGCAACCTTTGAGATGCAACAAAGTATGGATCGATTCTCAGCTGCTAACTTAGCCTAACAATTAGCACCAAGAAAACATAGGTACTGAATTAACCAGCACCACACCATCCATATGTGGAACCATTGGTTACAGCAAATGGAGAAGTTTTGAATGCTGTGAATAAATTCACTTACCTTGGCAATATTTTTCCTAGAGAAATATACATTGATAATGAGACTGACACATGCATTACCAGAGATAGCTCAGTGTTTGGGAGGCTCTGAAGAAAAGTGTGAGAAAGGAGAGATATTAGACTGACTACCAAACTGACAGTCTACAGAGATGTGCTGACTTCATTGTTGTATGCCTGTGAAACTTGGACAATATACTAGTACCATGCCAGGAAACTGGATCGCTTCCATTTGAATTGTCTTAGGAAAATTCTAAAGATCACCTGGCAGGATTAGATACCAGATACTGAGGACTTTTCTTGAACTAAACTGCCAAGCATTCAAACTCTACTACAGAGAACACAACTTCGTTGGGCTGGCCATTTTGTTGAAATGCCAAATGTTTGCTTGCCAAAAGACTATTTATGGAAAACTCACACAGGACAAGTGCTTACATAGTGATCAGAAAAAGCAATATATGAACATGCTCAACATCTCTTAAGAATTTTAGAATTGATTGTATGACATGGGAAATACTGACCCAGCATGAAGTGCCCTCATCAAAGAAGGTTCTGTGCTCTGTGAGCAAAGCAGAATTGAATTGGTTCAGAAGAAATGAGAGATGCGCAGTAAATGTTCATAGGGACTATTTGTGTCTGATCTGTGGCAGAACATTCTGAACTCATATTGGTCTGATCAGTCACAGTCAGACACACTGTGATGCCATTTTGGTCCTCTTTGAGAACAAAGCACAACCAACAAACCCTTTCCAGTCAATTAAAAGGCTTGCTTTGAGGACAAGAAACAGTCACAGAATATCTATGCATGCTCTGAATCAGGTGCATACACGTCATCAAGCACTTCTAAAAAAGTGATTCACCATACCCTCTACCTGATCCAAAGCAGGTTTCTCTCCTGAAGACTACTTGACAGTACTCCCCTTCCTTGTCCTTTAGCCCCTAGGGAAACCAGTCAACAATCTCAAAGTGAGCTTAAAAAAAGAAAATTTAAAATTCAGAACAGAAATAAAATTAAAAAACAATGGCCTAGCAAATATTATTTTAGTAAATAGCATTTTACTAAATTGCTAACAAAATCAATAAACTATTAGTTTATTTGATCAAAATCTGACTTGAAAAAGAGAGAGGAAATAGTCAAATGAAAGATCAGCCAGATAAATTCATGCATTGATGAACAGAGAAGAAATAAAAAGAATTGTCAGAAACTCCTAAACACTATTACACATCAGTAAAAACTGAAAATTTAAAGAAAATGGAAGATGGCGGCGAAAATGTATGAATATTTTCCATACACGGGACAAATATACATATGAAAATATGTGTATATGTGTGTTTGTTTATACATATCTCTCATATGGCAGGGTTTTTTGTTATATATAGACTATCTTTTCTTTCTTTCAGTCTAAACTTGCTATTTCATTGGTATAGTATATTTCTAGTAGGAACCCCTCTATCTACTCAGATCAGTAACTATTCTGTCACTTATTGTCTTAGAGAATTGATTGGGTCACTGAAATGTTAAGTGACTTGTATAAGATAAAGCTAATTTATGTCAGTGGCAGGACTTCAATACAATTCCTCTGACTCTAAGACCTGATTTCTATCTATTAGGCCATATTCAGCCTCTTTATTGGAATGTAAAATACTAAAAATAATAAATTAGAAATAGTGATGCTACAAGTCCAATCATCTCATAAGAAGAAATTGAATAAGCCAGAGATAAACTACCAAAAAGGAGGGAAACTTACTTTAGATCAGATGGATTTAAAAATAAATTCAATGAAATATTAAAATAGAAATTAATCTGAATATATTAACTATTTTATTAATATAGAAAAAACACTTTGTCAAATTTCTTCTGTAAAAGAAATATTACTCTTATAGACAAAACAAAGAGTGATAAAGCTGAGAAAGATAATTATTAAGCTATGTTAATTCATAAATATTTATGCAAAACATTAAAATAAAATATTTAGCAAAGGAATAATAGAATTTGTTGAGGGGAGAAAACAGACTTATGATTTCATTTATATTAAAACATCCCAATGAAAATTTTATCAACATAAATGGGTAGCTGTTCAGTAATTTATATTCCCTGAGAGTTGTCTGGGACACCAAGAGTTTAAGTAATTTTCCTAGTGTCACCCAGTGACACTAGAAGTGGGACTAGAAGTCAAATTATTCTGACTGTATCATGCTATGCTATCTTTATATGATTATGTCTAAAAAGTTATTACTTGTAAATAAATTTAAATTTTTTTTTTTTACCATAAGTACAAATTAGTTTAACATTAGGAAAACAATCATCATTTTTTTAATGATATAAATAACAAAACTCAAAATATACACTTATATTAATAGATTCAGAAAAATCCTCAGATAAAATATAGTACTTACTGATGTTAAAAGTGAGTTTTAAAAATACAAGTATAAGAAAAGCCTTCTCTTATAATGATTGATATTAGTTATCCAAAATGAAAAGGTACATTCATTACTTGTAATGGAGAAACTCTTCTTTCTCATTAAGTTCATTAGTTAATCAAGAATGCCTCTTCCATTATTTTCTGACATAGTACTATAAGAGCAAAGGAATAATATGAGAAAGAAATGAAGGAAAACGACCACTAAAGAGGAAACAAAACAATCTCCATTTGTTGATGACATTCTGATTTTCTTAAAAAATTCTAGAAGAACCATGAAGTAAATAAATACTTGAGAAAATTAAAAGTTTCATCAAAGTAAATACATCCTCAAAAATACATTTCCTAAAGGTAATGAGCTTTAAAGGGGTAAATTATTTGATTAGGAACAAATGATGAAATTATGCCATATTCAATACATCTATCTACTTTCCTCTTTGCAAAATTCAGCAATACAAAATACAAAAAAACCTGTGCCTTTTCAAACTATGAAATCTTCCCAAAAAGGGGGTACAGTGTTGAGGTTTCAATAACCCTGAAATCTTTATCACCTTCTTAGAGCACCAGATTACTAGGAGTGCTCATTTTATCCCTGCATATATGAGACCAACTTCAGAAACTTTGGTAATCCTTATTTTGTGATGGGGATTTGGGGAAAGTGCATAGTGGTATGTAATGGGGTATTTGAGGGATGATCTTTGTTAAATGTTAATGCATTCAAGAGTTCACTACATGTCATAAGGACAGTGGAACTTCATCTAGATTGTGTACTTACTTTCTTGAGCCTGGGTCTCGTTCCACACATCTGGTCTGAAGCAGGTGGTTGGCGTATCACATAATCACTATTCCATGCCTTCTCTGCTTCAAACCAGGGCCAAATACAAGCTGGTGTTATTTGATGTGGCAATGAACAGAATAGCTTAGAAACACACAGACTTAAAAATAAGGTGAGAGGAGAAGGTATTTATTTTAGTGCTATACTGTAGTGTTCTATGTATATAGTAAATCTTCAATTTCTTAGAAGAAATGCATGGTGGGGCTTTAGCCAGAAAATATTACAAATGAGTGAGTTTTTTTGGTTTAGGTGAATGTCTTTAAAATGATCATGGTAAAAGACTATGTGCTTCCAATACCCTATAAAATAGTAGTTGACTTCATAGACCACAAAGGCAGATTCTGGATTAGTCTTTAAGATAACCTGATCCTTCATTTAGATAGATCCTTCCCCCCCCACCCTTTTAGCCCACCATTGCATTTCCTTATTAACAGATTAATAGGAAAAATCAGAAAATCCTAGGAGCATAGAATATACCCAGAGTACCTCTTCTTTTATCGTGGTTTATTGTTGTTCAAATGTGTCCAACTTTCTTCTGGGTTCTGTGACTCCATTTAGGGTTTTTTTTAATTTTTATTTTATTATTATTATTATTATTTTTTTGCAAAGATGGTTTGCCATTTCTTTCTCCAACTTTTTTTTTTTACAGATGAGTAAACTGAGGCAAACAGGGCTAAATGACTTGCCCAGTAGTAAATGTCTGAAACTGGATTTGAACTCAGGATGATGAGTTTTACTAACTCTAAGACCAGAACACTGAGCCACCTAACTCCCAGTCTGCATATTGTCATCAATTTTATATTTTATATTACTTTACTTGCCTCTTGCCTACAGCCATCTTTCACTGCTGCAGGTAGGATGGGGTGAATTAATGCTGGACTCCAATAGAAACCCTTTCCCCTTTTGCACATCTATACCCTACAGACACCAGAGGCAGCAAATAACTGAGGGAATGATGAAGTCAAATTGCATCTTCTCAGGTTGTGGAGGTCATGCTAATTGGACCTTCATCCCTCCTGTGGAGCCCTTTGGATCACTTTGGAAATGTATAAACCATCTGTCAGCCTGAACTGTCTATGGACTCTATTATACCTGGTTCCCTGAGTTTTCTTTTAAAAATATTTTTTAGCAGCATTTGCACTTTATAAAACATTTTTTAAATGCTCATTCTCTACTCTTGGCTATCCAGTAGTCTGCATGCTCATTAGGCCTCTCTGTGAAGGTCATCCTCACCCACTCAGGGCTTTCACATAAATATTAGTCCCCATCAACATTTCAGGAGAAGGTCACAAAAAGTGAAGCTTGAGTTTCAATATTTCTGTTAGACAACTGGAGGTATTTCACTTCCAGATCTACCTTTTGATTTTTTTCAGGCCTGGTTTGTAGTCTTCTGGACCCAGAATTTGACTGAATTTTGACTTTTGTTTTTAATAGTTTCTCTGAGCCATATCCAAGTAAGCAAATGTGAAAGGTAGAAGGAGGAAAAAAAATTTTTTATTAAAAATTCCTTTTGATCCCATCCACCCAAAATTTATAAAAAAGAAAAGAATAATAAAGTCTCTGTGAGTGCCCAAAGTTTCCTTATAACAGTGTTTCTTGGAATCCATTTTTTTTTCTTTTTATTTTATGAGAAAGTGTTTGGGGCTCTTCAGTTTAGAGTAGTTTTTGGCATTGATTATATAATCTTCCAAAAGATTCATTTTGCTTGGGCAAAAGAAAGTACCATTTTGTTGCCAAAACATACTTAAATCAGTTCAAGGAAAATCAGAGCTCCTGACTATAGTTTTGATAAATTATTCCTTTAGAACCTTTGTTTCAAGATTTTTCCTATCTTGCTTTCACAGAGATAAACTCTCTGTGTTGATTGGTTTCTTATTATTAGGTTAAAGTTCAATACAGGAAAATGATAAATGTAAACCTCAGTTTGAAGAAATTCAGTTGCTACGCAGGGTGTGTATATGTACCTTTGGCACCATCAAAGGTGAGATGACTTTGATTTCAAAAATAAATATTTTTCAAGAATTTTAAATTCATTTAGCACATTTTAAAACATTTTGTTTAATTTTTTTTGGTAAACTTTCTACTTTCACAATGCAACTAATATGGAGATAGGTCCTACATGATTGCACATGTAAGGCCTATATCAAATTGTTTTTGGGGAGATGGGAGAAAGGGGAGGGAAAGGAGGGAGAGAGAATTTAAAACTCAAAATTTTATTTAAAAATGAATGTTAAGATTGTCTTTCCATGTAATTGGAAAAAAATGAAGTATTATTTTAAAATTTTCGTTTTACTTTTGTATATATTACACAGTTGAAGTCCCCATATTGGGAGTTTTCTACATAAATAAAAATGACTCATAACTACTATCCAAAAATAGTATATATAATTTTATTCAGGGACGGGTCCTATGAAGCATCAATCAAACAAGGGAAAAGGGGCTGAAAACTCTTGACTTCAGCCTCTAAAGTACTTTAGTCTCTCTCTAAAGTACTTTAAAATTTTTCAAGGAGATGTGTTTACCTGGCTAGCCATAAAAGCCTAGTATGAACCTGAATAGGTTTTTTTTTTTTTTAAATATAGAATAAATATGACAAAAAGAAAGGCATATTTGCCTATTATATTTTTATTGCATTTGAGATAGTATTTATTATGATTATTTTGCTGAGGTAATTGGGGTTAAGTGATTTGCCCAGGGTCACACAGCTAGGAAGTGTTAAATGTCTGAGATCGGATTTGAACTCAGATCTTCCTGATTTTAGGACTAGTGCTATATCCACTGCACCATCTAGCTGCCCCAAGGGATATTATTTTTCTATGAGAAATGATGAGCAGGCTGATTTTGGAAAAGCCTGAAAAGGCTTACATGAACTGATGCTAAATGAAGTGAGCAGAACCAGGAGAACATTGTATACAGTAACAGCAAGTTATGTTATAATCATCTATGATAGACTTAGCTCTTTTCAGCAATGCAGAGATTCAAGACTGTTCTAATAGAATTGGAATGGAAAATGCCATCTACATCCAGAGAGAACTATGGAGACTGAATGTGGGGTGAAGCATACTACTTTTATCTTTTTTTGCTTGTTTTTTTTCTTTACCATGATTTTTTCACTTTTGGCCTGATTTTTCTTGCACAGCATGACATATGGAAATATGTTTAAAGGGATTACACATATTTAACCCACTCTATCCAAGATTGCTTCTTCCAACCCCTCCCTCGCTCTGATTGGAGCAGGTTGAGGCTGGACATTGGAGAGCTCCCCCCATGTCTGCTACCAGTTAAGAAGGGAAAGCAGGGAATTCACCTCATCATTTCCCACCCAGGCTTGGGGAGGGAGGAGATAAGAGAAAGAGGCAGAAAAATTTGGGACACAAAATCTTGCAAAAATGAATCGAAGGACCCAGAAAGAGGACTGTGGGAACTCAGTGTAGATCACAACATAGTATTTGCACTTTTTTTGTTGTTGTTTGCTTGCATGTTGTTTTCTTTCTCATTTTTTCCCTTTTTGATCTGATTTTTCTTGTGCAGCCTAATAATTGTGGAAATATGTATAGAAGAATTGCACATGTGTAACATATATTGGATTGCTTGCTGAATATGGGAGAGGGAAGAAAAAGGGAGAAAAAAAATTCGGAACACAAGGTTTTGTAAGGGTGAATGTTGAAAACCAGCAAAAACCATAGATTTTGAAAATAAAAAGCTTTAAAAACAAATGTTGAAAATGATCTTTTCATGTATTTGGAAAAATAAAATACTATTTAAAATAATATTCATTGATTATTTCAATAGCAAATGTTTGAAATAGATGGAAAAATATGCTAATATCCAAAAGGTTGCCAACTTTGACATTTCTGAAGGAGAAGTATTTCCAGCTAGATATAAAACCATATGCTGTTCAAACATGAAGAGCATTTCTACCTTCATTATATAGAAATAACACCGTGCTTAGCAGGAAAGAACAAATAGAAGAAACAGCCAATGTTCAGATAGTATTGTATTGAATACTCACAAATCAGATTCAAGTAAAACATCAGGGGCAGCTTTGTGGTTCAGTGGATAGAGTGTTGGAGCTGGAGTCAGGAAGATGTGAATGAACAAACCTTAGATGCTATCTGTGTGACCCTGGTCAAGCCACGTAACCCTATTTGCCTCATTTCCCCATCTGTAAAATGGGGATATACTGCAGAAAGAAATGGCAAACCATTCCAGTAACTTTGTCAAGAAAAACTCATAGACAAATCCATGTGGGCAAAAAACGTCAGACATGTATGAATGACCAAGCAACAACAAAATAGTACCAATCTTATACCAAGACATTGATAGCTCTTTGAGAAAGAAATAGTTAATGAGCTGAATGTCCTAATTTTTGTCTGAGGTTGATGCCTGAAGACAGATGAGAATCAAGTTCTACAAAAATATATTATGAAATGGAAAAGAGCTATTGATCACAAATTAGCTTAAAATTACTCCTCTGGCCACTAGACCCCTATGTAATTTGTATTTGAAACAGAGAATTGGTTGCCTTGGGAGGTATTAAGTTCTGCTTCTTAATAGCCTTGCCTTCTTTAATCTTTTTGCATTTCTGTTGCTCATCTAAAATGAAGTGTTTGGGCAAGATGGTGTTTCTAAGGTCCTTTCTAATTCCATGCCTAAGATTCAGTTTTTCTTTTCAATTGAACTCTTTAAGATGGGTGTGGATAACTATTTGTTAAGGATATTCTTGAGGAATTTCTGTTTAAGTAGGGGCAGTTAGGTGGTACAATGGATAGAACACAGGGTTTGGAATTAGGTGGACTTTAATCCAACCTCATTTACTATCTAGTGTGACCCTGGTCAAGTCACTTAATTCTGTTTGCCTCAGAGTTCTCATATATAGAATGAGCTGGAGAAGGAAATGGCAGGGTATTCCAGTGTCTTTACTAAGAAAACCTCAAATGAGGTCATGAAGAGTTGGACATGACTGAAATGACTGGACAACAACAGGGCAGGTAGAATGTGCAATTGATAGAGCACTGTACCTATAATCAGAAAGACTCAAATTCAAACGTAGACTCAGATACTTACCTCGGAGTCTACATTTGAATTTGAATGATTTGGGGCAAGTCACTTAATCGCAGTTTTCAAAACTGAAAAATGGAGGCCAAAATAATAGCTATCTCCTATGGTGGTTGTAAAGTTCAAATGAGATGGTATTTATAAAATGCCTACTATAGGTAGTGCAACATAGGGAGTTCTATATAAATGCAATTATTATTATTTACTTGCTTGACTAAATGGCCTCTGAAGTTCCTCTTAACTTTGAATCTCTGAAGTTACTAACAAGGTGAGAACCAGTATCAAAAGGTCTATTTAACATCAACTTTTTGTTGGATAGATTGGTATTATGTTTGGCAATATTTGGTAATAATGTCCCAAGAGAACAACATTTTGGTACAGGAATGAATGGATGAGAAGGCATTTATTAAGCACTTACTATGTGCCCAGTAAGAAACTAGACACTAAGTACAGATAGACAAATTGAGATAGTTGGTGCCCGTAATGTAAGTCAGAGCTTGCGCTCCAAAAGGGTAGAAAATAATATAAGAGGAGATGGCTAGGGAAAGGTGTTTTGGTCTATTTTTAGATGGTTGATAAGATTCCTTCCAACTCCAAAATTCTGTGATTCAGGAAGTCATAGGGATGATAATTGGAACAACAGGGCAGCCAAGTGTCTCATTTTTTGAGAGATAAAGGTAGTATTGGTTTTATTCCAGTTCTCAAATTAAGATTTGGAAAATTGGAATTGGGCTGTGGGCTGGTGGGGATATAAGTAGTTACACATTGGAAAATGACCTGAGTGAGGAAGCATAGTCCCAGAGAGCTGCTCCATGGCTGGCTTAGCACCTCCTGGGTGTGGGCTCTGGAGATCTGGTTTGGAGGGTGGAATAGCAGCAGTGACAGAGGGAGACAGATGGCCAGAGTAAACAAGCATGGTCCATGCTTTAAATGCCTCATGTCTGAAATCTATCGTTGGAATTGTTGTTCAGTCTTTCAGTCATGTCTGATCCTTCATGACCCCATATAAGGTTTTCTTGGCAAAGATACTGGAGTGGTTTGCCATTTCCTTCTCCATCTCATTTGACAGATGAGGAAACAGAGGTAAACAGGGTTGAGTGACTAGCTCAGGGTTACATAGCTAGTGAGTATCTGAGGCCAGATTTTAATTGTTGATTTTTCTACCCACTGAGAAATATCAGTATCTTAAAACCCACTTCAGATACTATTGGCTTAAGCAAAGACTTATGTTCGACTTTGAAGAGTAATAGTTTGTACTTAATAGTTGAAAAGTTCTATATAATTAAATAAGAGAAGCAAAGAATTAGGTCATAATCAAATCCAGATTCAATGTAATAAGGCAAATTATTGTCACATATTAAAATATTTCTGTACCCCAAGTATAATAGGAATTTCTTAGAATTCTGCCTGTCTTTTAAAATTTATACAGATGTGGCAAAAACCCATTATACTCAATATACATTATGCTCAAAGGTAACCTGTACCCTTTAAACACCTTTTGCTGATTCCTCATCAATGTCATGCCTATTGTTTTTGGATCTTTATTCCTTTCTCCTTATAAACTTTTCTTTTGTTACCTATCAATTCCCATGTGTTCGATGGACACTTTTATTCAGATGACTTTAAAAATGAGATATCCATCCTTCTTTCTCTCTTAGATTCCAGTTCTTCATCACCAACTCTCCACTGGTTATTTAAAACTAGATATTCTATAAGCGTCTAAGTCAATACATCCAAAATAGAACTCAGTGTCTTTCTTTCTAAGTATACCCTTCTTCCAACCCCTCCCTTGCTATGACTGGAGCAGGTGGAGGCTGAACATTGGAGAGCTCCCACTATGTCCTCTACCAGTTAAGAAGGGGAAGCAGGGAATTCACCTCATCATTTCCTACCCAGATATTTTCCTGAACTTCATAATCTCCAGAAGCTCATCATTTGGCAAGCTGAAATCAAATATAGAACTCTTGTCTCAGATTATTTCCTATCCCAGTTTAGGAGTTCATCATGCTCTCATTGGGATACCCCCCTTCACCTTTTTATGTATTGTCTTTCCTTCAACCCCCACTAGATCATAAGCTCTTTAAGAACAGGAACTATCATGACTTTATTTGTACTGCCAGCACTTAACAGTTAACATTTGCTGTTGTTGTTCAGTCATTTTCAGTCATATTCGACTCTTTGTGACCCCTTTCAGAGTTTTCTTGGCAGAGATACTAGAGTGGCTTGCCCTTTCCTTTTACAACTCATTTTCAGATAAGGAAACTGAGGCAAATGGGGTTAAATGAGTTGCTCAGGATCGCACAGCTAGAAAGTGTCTGAAATCAGATTTGAACTTAAGATGAGTCTTCCTAACTTCAGTACTGGTACTCTATATACCATGCCACCTAGCTTCCCCACATCTGAAACATAGTAGGCACTTAATAAATGCTTCTTGACTGATTCTGACTTCCCTATTATTATCTGCAGGACAATCATTTTTCTAGTTACCCAGATTCATCACCTCAATCCCACAATCCAGTCAGTTGCCCCATCATGTCATTTCTATCTCTACACCATCCCTCACATGTCTCCCTTTCTTCCACTCACTATACCTATTTCAGATCTTCATCACCTCTCACCTAGAATATTGCAATAGGTTCCTATTGGATTCCTCTGCCTTAAGCCTCTTCCCACTCCAATAACTCTTCCATGTAGTTTCCAAATTGATTTTTCTGAAGTGCACCTTTGATTATGCTTATTAAAACTGCTTATTAAACTACAGTGGTTCCCTATTCCCTCTGGTATCAAAAGTATAAACAACTGTTTGATATTTAAATATTTCTTTAACCTTTACCTTTCCTACCCTTCTAACCTTCTAACAGAACATTGATTTTTCTCCATGAATTCTATGATCAGGCTTACTTGCTATTCTTGATTTCCATTTTCTTGCTTTTCTATCAGCTGTTTCCATGGCTCAAAATACTTTATCCTTACATCTACCTTTTACATTTAGCTCAAGCACCACCTTCTATGTGAAGGGGAAGTATTTCCTGATCCCCTCCTCCCATCTGCTAGCTAATGAACTTGTACCTTTCAAATGACTTTATATTCATTTTATATATTTTGTGTGTATATACTTGTGTACATATTATCTTCCCCATTAGAATGTAAGCTTCCTGAAGGCAAGCACTGGGTTCTTGTTTGGGTTCTGTGTTCCCAGCAGCTAGAAAAGTGTCTGTCAAATAATAAGTCCTTAATAAATTTGTTGATTGAGTGACTGAACATGATATTTCATAAACTTCAATGAAATATAAGCAATCAGCGTAGTGTCATGAGTGCTGGAATTGGATTCAAGAGCACTGAGTTTAAGCTCTAGCTCTGATAATTTTCATTATGTCATTGGATAAGATACTTTCTTTCTCTAATTCCTCATCTATAAAATGAGTATTGGGGCAACTAAGTGGCAAAATGGTTAGAATACTGGGCTTGGAGTCAGGAAGACTCATCTTCATGAGTTCAAAATCAGCCTCAGATACTTATTAGCTGTGGGACCATGAGAGAGTCATTTAACCCTTTCTACCTCAGTTTTCTCATCTGTAAAATGAGTTAGAGAAGGAAATGGTAAGCCACTCCAGTATTTTTGTGAAGAAAATCCCAAACAGGAGAGTTGGATTTGACTGAAAAATGATTGAACAACAAAAATGAATACAAGCTGGATAATATCAATTCTTTTTCAGCTCTAATAACCTATATAACCTTGCTTTTTCAGTGCATGTTTCTGTTATGAAAAACTACTGTTTCTGTTGTTATGTCGTTATGAAAAAAAGTAAAGTTAAAAAATAAAACTTTGATTTTAATTCTTTTTCAGGGCCAATTTTGTGACTACTGTAACTCTGGGGACCCCAATAAAGCTCACCCAGTAACCAATGCAATTGATGGGACTGAACGTTGGTGGCAAAGCCCTCCTTTGTCTTTGGGCTTACAGTACAACAAAGTCAATGTTACTCTAGATCTGGGACAGGTGAGTTACTTATTCACTTGGTATGAGCAAAAATTACATCATTGGTTTTATGGTTGGTGTTATTGACATTATTTTTTCATATATTTTTCACTATTCATTTTTTTAAAATAATTTTAATTTTTGGTCATTCTGACTTTGACAAACACCAACACTTCTGTAAACAAAGAACCTAATAGTAGTTAGCATTTATTAACTTTTTAAGATTTGCAAAATACTTTACAAATGTTATTTCAAATTATCTCCATAACAGCCCTAAAGGGGTAGTTCTGCTATTATGCCTATTTCACAGATGAGGAAACAGGTGATTAACTTGCTTAGAATTACACACTACTAAGTTTTTTAGGCAGGTTTTAAACTCATGTCTTCTAAACTAAAATACAGCACCCTAGCACTGTGTCATACAGCTGTTTCCTGATGCTTATTATACTAAATTATTACTCTATTATCTACCTTGCTATTTTTGAAAAGTACATAGTATAATAAATTCAAAACACCTTCAGAGTTGTCTTGCTTTTCTGTGTCTCCTTCTGAATTTCTATCCTCTTTTGTACATTTAAAAAAGTTTTTTTCTTTTCTTTCTTTCCAGTTTTTGAATCATAATTATTATTACTTCCTTTCTTTCTACCCAATACTCCTTCCATGAGAAGAATCCCCCAAATCAAAGCTTTAAAACAAACATAATTAAGTAAAACAAATCCAGACATTGTCTCTGTTTGAAAAGTTCGTCTAATTCTGTACCATAAATCCACAAATTCGTCACCCCTCTATCAGGAGGTAGAAAGTATTCTCTTTTTTTATTCTGAATTATACACATACAAAGAAAGAACCTTTCCACATATGAAGAATAAAAAAGATTATATGTGAAACTGGACATTGCTATTGTGTAGCTTGTTTTTTTTTTATTTTAAAAGTTTATAATAAAGGCAAAATATTATTTCAAAGCTTGCCTGTTTGTTTGTGTTTCCCTTTGAACTTCCTTCCCTTTTGTGTAATTCTTAAGCTGATTCGATGACTCTCTTTTTGGTAGGGAGTATTCTTGGATCATTATCATTAGCACTATTCATTTAACCATTCTTTACTAAACCTGATTAGTTATAAACTATGTTCTTTAGTTGGAAAAGGTATATACATATATATATATATATATATATATATATATTTTTTTTTTTTTTTTTTTTGTTATTGAGGTCTATGCTGATGTTCTTTTCCTTGGAAACCCTAGCCTTGACACCAGTGAGAAATAATCCTGTGTCCTACTTTCAAAAATACTCCCAAGTCATCTCAAACTTAGTCTCATGATTTGCCTTATCCCCCAAATCTGGGAGTTCCTATGAACCAGATTGCAATTCTGATTTGACATGGTTTTCAGTTCTATGATCGTTGTTCAAGCTGAAACTAGTCCCCTTATTGGCTAGTCTGGTGAAAATTATACCATGAATTAATGGAGTATCACACAAAAGAAACATTGAATGAGGTGAGTCTGAAAGGGAGGGCTATCTTACACATTGAAGGTCTTTAAAGCTCTTCTGCCTGTCATAAGGTCTTCTAGGTTTTCCTATAACTTCCTTTTGGTTTAAATTAATATGGTCCATGGCTGTATTGAATATCAGCTAATTGGATTTGTATCCTGGGGAAATTTTTAGAACATCCTTGATGGTCTGAGTCTCTTTATACTCTTTCTAACAACAATCAGTTTATCTCATCAGCTAATAGTGTAACTAAGCTGAGAGATTGGACTTGTGTTCTATTTATTTAACTAAGGGTTACTATATTCACTAAGGTTTGGGAACCTATTCAAAATGCCATTTATTGAACTTGGCATAAGATCAGATGTATCTGTATTTATTCTTTTGCCCTGAAAAACTAATTGTTTTGTTTTAATATTCTTTTGATGTGTCAGAAACTTCTAATTAGGGAGATTAAATAGCAATGTGCCAACATAGGAATAATCCACTAGGTTGCTTACTATGGGAACATTAAGCAAGACACACATATTTATGGAGACAACCCATTTATCAGCTTTGAATGTCTCAATGGCAGAGATGATTGTCCCCAATTTGTGCCTTGTAAAACTAAGTTCAGTCATCCCATTTTAGTAAATTTTAATGGAAAAAGAATGATGCTCTAAGAAATATTAGATCGGGTCTATTTAGAGTAGAGATTCTTAATCTCCGGTTCATGGATTCAGGGTCTGTAGATAACTTTCAGAGGGTCTGTAAATTTGTAAAGGAAAAAAATATATCTTTGTTTCAATGGAATTGATTTCCTTTGTAATGCTAAACATTTGATTATATACATTTAAATATTGTGAAAAGGGGTCCATAGGCTTCACCAGGTACTCAATAGGAAGGCAGGAAGGAAGGAAAGGGAAGAATTATTTATATATTATCGTGTGAGACACGATACTAAGCACTTTAGAAAAATAAATATCTCATTTGATTATTGTTACAATAACCCTGAAACATAGGTATTATTATTATCTCCCAATTTTACACTTGAGGAAACTGAAGCAGAGATTAAGTGACTTGCCCAGGGCTACATAGTTTTTAAGTATCTGAAGTCAAATTTGAATTCAGGTCTAACTTGGTCCAGGCCCAGCACTCTCTCTACCCACTGCAGCACCAGCTCCCTTAATTAAGGCAAAAACAACAATAAACAGATTTCTGGGTTAGGGCTTTAGAGAAGGGGACTGGTTGGGGCAGATGGACCGAAACGACTTCTGTCGGCCAAGGTATCATTATGTACAGTGAAGGAGAGAGAGAGAAGGAAAAAGGTAGGGAGAGAAACAATGAGAAGGGAAGGGCAAAGGAGTGAGATGGGGGATAGGAGAAGAGAGGAAGAGGAAAGGAGAGGAAAAGATAGAAGAAGATAAAGGAGAAGGGGAGAGAGAGACAGAGAGGAAGAGGAAAGTAAGAGAGAGAGAGAGAGAGAGAGAGAGAGAGAGAGAGAGAGAGAAGGGATAGAGAGGCGAGAAAAAGAAAGGAGAGAGGAGAGAGAGAGAAGGAGGGAGGAGAGAGAGAGAGAAGGAGGGAGGAGAGAGAGAAAGAGAGGGAGAGAGGGACAGGAGGAAAAGTAGAGGAGATGAGGGAGGGGGAAGAGAGAGAAAGAGAAGAAGGCACAATCAGAGAAAGAGACAGAAAGATGTAGAGAGACTGTACATAGAAAGAAAGGCAGAGAGAGAGAAGAGAAAAGAGATAAGTAGAAAAGAAGAAGCAGTAGCAGAAGAACAAGAGAGAAAGAAAGAAAGAAAAAGAGAGAGAGAGAGAAAGAGGGACAAAGGAAGGAAGGAAGGAAAGAGAGAGAGAGAAAAGTAAATTTGTTATTTACAGAGCAGGCATTCCAGAGACCACAGATCTGGCACAGACAGGTAGATCTGGAGTGGAACATTTGGGAAGCAGGTTGAGAAGAAAGGGGAGTAAGGGAACAGACTTAGGTAGATGGGGAATAGGGGTGGTTCAGTGGCATCCTGTTGTTCAAAATCCCTGAACGGGGAGAATATAACTACATTAGAATATGATAATTATTGGGGAATGAGTCCAAGCACAATATCGATGTCCACAGAGAAGTCTCTGAGGGAGGCAAGTGATAGATTATTCAATGCCCTTCTTTGAGATCTTGGAGCAGATAGAAATGTTGAGTCCTATGATCTTCAGAGAGTCACTTTAAAGCAAGCAAGAACAGGTGAAGATATGGCTTGGGAGAGTCCATACAGGAGGCAAAAAATGGCAATTCTGGTTTCTTCTCTGCTTTTTTTTTTTTTTTTTTTTTTGCTAGCTCTTTCTCTAGGTGATTCCTATTAACTATAAGTGTCCTCTTAGGCTCTGTCCTGAGTCTCCATATTCTTCTTAACTCATTTGGTGATCTCATCACTCTCATGAGATTAATGACCATATCTATGCAAATGATTCCCAGTCCTCCTGTCTCTCCTGACCTACCATCCTGTATCACCAAATGCCCATTTGACACCTTAAGCCAGATGTCTCATGGAAATATGTTTAGAAAATTGCACATGTTTTAACCTATATTAGATTGCTTGCTGTCTCTGGGAGGGGAGAAGGCAGGGAGAAAAAGTTGGAACACAAGATTTTACAAAAGTGAATGTTGAAAACTATCTTTGCATGTATTTGGTAAAATAACAAATTATTAAAATGGGAGGAAAAAAAGAAAATGAATGCAAAGGAATTAGGGTCTCTAGCCCTTACTGACTATGTGACCATAGGCAGGTTACTTAATCTCTGTGTCCTAGGCAAATCTCTAGGAATTTAGGTTGCAGAAAAAGGTTCTGCTCACATGGGGAGTTTCCTCACCTGGGCATTCCCTGTAGCAACGAAATCATAGATATGGTGCCTATCTATTAGGGACTAAATATGTTACTAAACCAATGCAGAGTATTGGCAAGTGCAGTATACTAGAAGAGCTGGGTTCAAATTTTGCCTCTGACCCTTGGATACTAAGTGTATGTGTATCTCTTGGAACAGAGATAAATTACTCTGTTTCTTTGGGTTTCAGTTTCCTCATTTAGTAAAAGGGAAACTTCTTGAATACAGTCTTTGTATTCCTAAAACCAAGGGGGATGACTAGAGCATAATAGATGTTTAAGAAATGCTTGTAGGATTTGATTAGATTAGATACATGAGGAAACTTGAATTAATTTATCTCTTAAGATATTTTTTCAAGTATAAGTGCTGTGATCCTAATTTATAAGCTTGTGAAGGAAACACCTTTTAAGCCTTAATGCAGCTCTAATCCAGCAGTATCACGGGAGAGATCATAAAAGAGGGGAAAGGACCCACAAGTGCAAAAATGTTTATAGCAGCTTTTGTTTGTTTGTTTGCTTTTGGAGACAATTGGGGTTGTGAGTTGCCCAGAGTTACATAGCTAGTAAATGTTAAGTATCTGAGGGTAGATTTGAACTGAGGTCTTCCTGATTTCAAGGGTGGTGCTCTATGCACTGCACCACGTAGCTGCCTCAGCAGCTCTTTTTGGAGAAGCAAGAAATTGGAAATTGAGTGGATGCCCATCAAGGAATGGCTGAATAAGTCACAATATATGAATACAATGGAATATTATTGTTCTGTAAGAAATGATGAGCAGACTAGTTTCAGAGAAGCCTGGAAAGACTTACACGAACTGAAACCTAGTGAAGTGATCAGAACAAAGAGAATATTATACACAGCAACAGCAAGATTATATGATATTCAACTGTGATGAACTTGGCTCTTCTCAGCAGTGCTGATCCAAGACAATTCCAATGACTTGGGATGGAAAAGGCCAACCGCATCCACAGAGAGAGAACTGTGGAGAGTGAATGTGGATTGAAGCAGAGTATTTTCACCTTTTGGGGGGTTTGTTTGTTTGCTTTTTCTTTCTCATGGTTTTTTCCCTTTTGGTCTGATTCTTCTTACACAACATTTCTTACAAATATGGAAATATGCTTTTTAAAAAAGTCTTAAAGCAGTATTTCATTATGAGTTGTTGCCATTTCTAGGCTTATAGGGAGAGTTGATTTCTTAGCCCAAAGAAATGATTCCCATATGGCAGAAATTCAGATATCAACAAAGAAGATATTTAAGGATGAGAGGGTTATCTTAGAACACGGATTTGGAGACAGAGAACCTCTGTCAAAATCTATAGAAATTGTTGGCCTCTATTAGCCTCAGTTTCCTTATCTGTAAAAGGAGATTGTTGGTCAGGGTAGCTTCTAAGACACCTTCCAGCCCCAAATCTATGATCTTATGACCTTTCAGGTACCTCTGAAACCACCTGTGCACCATGCCAGTCCTGTTCATTAATACTTCGAACAACACAATCAAAAATGTTTCTTGGGAATAGATGCTGAATTTTAAAAATAAAGAGAAATGACATGAGTTATCCCTTATACAGTCATTAAAAATAGTTTTTTTCCCTCTTCCCCAGTGAAATTTGACAAAATTTTAGAAATATTTTGGCTTTAAACCATGGCAGGCATCCCATTAATAACATTAGTGGGAGGCTTGTAACTGGAAAGGCCAAATTCCATGAATTTACCAGAGACTCTGAAAAATCTTGGGCTAAATATAATATCTCAAGGGATGCCATGGCATTCCCCTATCCCCAGTGAAAACTAGCCCAAAGCACTTACTGTATTCTAGGGCATTTTCCCATTAGATTCCACAGCCTTTTTCTTTATGAGGGCTATGAACTAATGCTAGTCTTCCTCTCAGACTTACATCCCTACTTTTGCCCCTTTCTTCAGTATGTCACTTTTCACATGGTTCTTATGTTTATGTCCATATATAAACTTATTTTATTTCCTTCTTTTTCTTCTTCCTTGTTTTCTCCTACTTGCTTTTAGTTCCTTTTAATATCTAAAATATTTATGACACCTTGGAACCTTTTTCCTTTATCCTCTCACCTTCTCTCAACTATCCTCCTCAATGTGCATGTCCTATCCCCCTTCCTTCAATCCATCAACATCTCCAAACACTTCCCACATCACACTTTCTTCTTGCCATCATTCATCTCCTGTACTGTTACTTGTGGTTACCCAAACAAGCTGGATAGCATTTCAGCCCTTCCGTCAGCAGTATTTCCCTTCTATTTATAATGGATGTCCTAAACTACATCCTTGGACTCTTCTGTAAAATACTTTTCTATTGAATACAATGTTTTGTCTCAATATATTATCCTCTCTTCTTTTCTTCAGTTTCATGTATTATGTCTAAATCCATTCTCTTCTGCTGTTTTAATTTTGGATACCCAAATCACTTTACTTAAATATTTTATTAATGTAAAAGAATTCTAAGTTGTTTGTAACCTTGATTCTTAAAGGATACTTCCCCAGCAACTAAGATATACTGAGATTTTCCTATTTAGGGTCCCTAAAATTTAACTCTTGAAGGGAATAAAGGAAAATGCGGAGACTGTGACTTAATGTTCAATTGTTGAGTCATTTCAATCATGTCCTTCTCTTTGTGACCCCATTTTCTTGGCAAGGATGATGGAGTGGTTTATAATTTCCTTCTCCAACTCATTTTCCAGATGAGAAAACTGAGGCAAGCAGGAATAAGTGATTTGCCCAGCTAGTAAGGCATATGAGGCCAGATTTGAACCCATGAAGATAAATCTTCCTGCTCCCAAGCTCAGTGCTTCTGCTCCCCCAAACTGCCCATGCTTAAAAATGAAGTTCACATGCCATTTATATTTGAGTATAAATGTATGCACATGGTTGTGTGTGTGTGTGTGTGTGTGTGTGTGTGTGTGTTGAGTGTGTGTATGTAGAGTGAGAAAAAGAGAGGAGAGAGAGAGAGTAAGGGAAAGGAAGGAGAGGGAGAAGAAAAGGGAAAGGGGAAAGGAGAGAGAGGGAAGGATAGGGAAAGGATAAATTAAGACTTAGAAATAAGGATGATAGAAAGGGCCTCTCCCTTGCTTCTTTACTTCTTTTGAAGATATAAAAAGAAAAAATGTAATGAAATTTAAGCAAGAGAGAATTAGGTTATCAATAATAATTATTATGATAATAATAATAATAACTGACATTTATATACAACTTGAATGCATAGAAAGTGTTTTGTGAATAGTATCTCCTTTAATCCTCACAATTGCCCTGTGAGGTAAATGTTACAAGTATTTTTATATCCATTGTTCAGATTAAAAAAAAAAAAACAGTTGAACAGTTTGCCAATGGTCATACAACTAATAAATGTCAAAAGAAAGACTTCACCTATGTCTTCTCTGGCTTGTAGTTCATGACTACTTTACTATATCACTTTATTATGAGGAAGGAGATTCTGACAATGAAAATGAAACAATTACTGAAGGAGATTCTGGAAATCTCTTAAATCTTTAAAACAGAACACACAGAAACTTGTGTGAAGGCAGAAAAGTAGAGTATGACTTTTGGAACATTTTCATGTGGTCCGATTCTTTGACTTGTTCAAGAAAAATGAGACAAATACTTGTCAAATGAAATGATACTTATATATGGAAAATAATTTATGAGTGTCAGCATTGTGGAAAGACAGAGAGACATAGACAGAGATAGAGGCAGAGAGACAGAGACAAAGAGAGAAAAGAGAGAAGGTAGAGAGAAGAGAGTTAGAGAAAGGAGAGAGAAGAGAAAGAGAAAAAAGAGACAGAGAGAGACAGAAACAGACAAAGAGAGTGTCTTGATCAAAAACACCCATCCTTGGCCACATTTGTATTTTATCTTTCCTTATTAAAATGTAAATTTTTTTATTTATGAACTGTATTACTTTTATATTACTTTATTTCCAGTGCTTAACCCAGAGAAAATTCTTAATGAATATTTTTCATTAATCCATTCATTTATTCATGGCTATGCCAACAGATTACCAACGCTGTCAGGTTCTAATAATCTAGAAAGGCTTTGGCTATGGGCCAAGCAGCATATTATATATTTGACACTGAGGATAAGTTTACCTAAGTTTGGAGAGGCTCATTACCTGGCGGTTGTCCACCAGGTGATGAAGGAGAAGGGAAGTCTACTATGTGTCAGGCACTGTGCCAAGTTCTTTTTACAAATATTATTCCACTGGATCCTTACAGAAACTCTAGAGATAGGTGCAATAATCATCACCATTTTTTAGTTGAGAAAACAGGCAAGCAGAAGTTAAATGACATGCCCAGAGTCATATGGCCAGTAAGTATCTGAGGCTGAATTTGAATTCAGATCTTCTTGACTCTAGGTCCAGCACTCTATTCACTCTGCCACCAGCAGTCTCTCTGATGAATATTGTTTTTAGCCATAATAATTCATGAAGATAATCAATTATAGTATGAGGAGTTATAATTTATGTTGGTAAGGGAAAATATCCATTACAATTAGATAACAGGTTCTTTAAGGTGGTATATTTTTTTAAGAAATATTTTTGGTCAAAAGTCTGATAAATGTAGTTTTATATCTATGGGGGAAGAGTGAGCTATGCTAAGCAAATAAAATGGCCTGGAAGCAGACATGAGAAAAATTAAACTTTCCAACCCTCCCCAATACCCCAATTTGGATTTTTTTCTTTTGTTGCCAAACTATTAACAAAAATATAAATTTCTGCAGCATAATTTGTCCTGATGATAAACCATAGAGTTCCAAATTTGTTATTATCCATTATCCACTGTAGTCTGGTCCAATTGCTATTGAATCGATATGTCTTGAATAAAAGGTCAGTTACACAATTTTCAAGGGTATAGTCTGACAAAATTCTTTGCATAGAAGATGAGCTCTTGCTGGGAAAAGAAGAAATGTACAAGATTGGAGTTTGAAGGGAAAATTCATATAATAGAGCAGTGAAAGTAATGAGGTCAGATAAGGAGAGATGGGGAGTCATTTAATAGCCTGGACAAACTTTTGGCATCTTTTCTCATCTGGTCTCTTCCTAGGACTTTGATTAAAAACCAGATAACAAATAACTGAGTAGAATAATAATCGAAAAAGGCACATATTATAGGAAGAATTCTGGATGTCAGCCAGGGCTACATCTTCTATATTCCCTTTAACTTCTTTATTAAATAACCCAATCTCAGAAGTGTGTGGAGATTAACAGGAATGAGATAAGGTATGTAGATTAATGGAAATGGGATAAAGAGGAAGAGAAAGGAGAAGATAAGGGATGGATCTTTGGAGGCAGAATAGGTTAAGCAAGGCAAAGTAGAGGATAGAACTAAAGTAGAGGAGTTGGCAGGTATAAGAAATAAGAGATACACACAAATATAATAGCAATGATCAGGAGTAGATATGGGTAGCAATCACTGATCTCAGGCAAAATTAAAGCTAAAATAGATTTAATCAAAAGAAAAAATAAGAAAATTATACTATATGTCAGCTATATTGATCAATATTGTTTTAGATTATTTAAAATAACTAGATAGTATAAGGCATGAATGTTGCTGTGGGGTAGAAAATGATGAGTTGGTGAGTTTAGAAAAATATGGAAAGATTTGAACTTATGAAAGATGATGTTATCCACCTTCAGAGTAACAGGACAAATATATGAATGTACATGTGTGTATATGTGTATAATTATAGATACCTATCTATAAATGTATGTATGTATATACATATATATACTCACATTAGTCTACATAAAATATGTATGTGTATATAAATATATATGTGCTGAATTGTAGCCTTCTTGAGAGAAGGAGAGAGGAAAGGGGCAAAAAGAAGTAAAAAGGGCACAGAAAAAACCCAAAACATCTATGAGGAAACAAAGACAAGAGGGTGATCTCTAAACATAATAGTTGGTATTTATTATATAGGCTTTCTTGAAATGGAAATTAATTGTCTCATAATTTGAATCCTCTCATGTTCTACTGTGCTCATGGCAATTTTTTTTCTTTTCTCTATTTTGAATTTAGGTCTTAAATAAATGAATAAATATTTTAAAAAGAAAAAAAAACCTAATCTCAAGATGAGTGAGGTAAATTGAGAATGGTATTAATCAATTGATAAATATGTTTAAGGTCTGCATTAAATCTTGTGAGGAATTAATACAAGATTGTTGTCACCTCACTTAATTACTGAGATGTTTCATACGCTGATATCTTTATCAGAGGAGAACATCTCTATAAATCAATACATCAAGTCTTAAACTATATGTGGAAAGTCTTTGGTCAGTTTGGAAAAAAATGAAATGTTTTGAGGCATTTAATGAAGTGAAGTGACATTGTACTGGTAATATATTAGAATTAGTCACTCTCTATGGCTTGAGTCAAAACATTAAGCCACTTCAGAATTAATCATTTCAGTGGCAAGTCACCCTGATGAAGGAACAGATTTAGCCAAACCCCAGAGTGTGAATCTAGGGAAAGAGGAGCCTCTATCTTCTCCCTCAATCCTTGAGTAAAGAATAAACTCATGAACTTTGAAAGGTCTGAAGATTTGGGTTTTCCCATCTTTAACAATAAGAAATGTCCCTTAAGAATTCACTGTTTGACAAAAACTTCTGGGAAAATTTGAAATTAGTATGGCAGAAACTAGCATTGACCCACACTTAACACCATACACCAAGATAAGGTCAAAATGGGTTCATGACCTAGGCATAAAGAATGAGATTATAAATAAATTAGAAGAACATAAGATAGCTTACCTCTCAGAACTGTGGAGGAGGAAGGAATTTATGACCAAAGAAGAACTAGGGATCATTATTGATCACAAAATAGAAAATTTTGATTATATCAAATTGAAAAGTTTTTATACAAACAAAACTAATGCAGACAAGATTAGAAGGGAAGCAATAAACTGGGAAAACATTTTTATAGTCAAAGGTTCTGATAAAGGCCTCATTTCCAAAATATATAGAGAACTGACTCTAATTTATAAGAAATCAAGCCATTCTCCAATTGATAAATGGTCAAAGGATATGAACAGACAGTTCTTAGATGAAGAGATTGAAACTATTTCTAGCCATATGAAAAGATGCTCCAAGTCATTATTAATCAGAGAAATGCAAATTAAGACTACTCTGAGACCCAAGCAACTCTCTAAAATAAGTTATGGGAAAAAAATATCATTATTCATTCTCTGAAAATGTAGCTCCCTACACCAATGTGAAACATTTACTTTTTTATATGAGGCTTTCTTCTGAATGCCTTAGTTACTGCTGTTCTCTCCCTTCTGAAATTAAATATACTTGTTAATACCATAGAAAACAAATACTTGTTATGGACTTATCTGTGACCATGTTGGATTCCCCAAAAAGAATATCAAGGGAACTTTCCATAGGCATAGAACAACATCTCATAGGCTATAACAAGATAAGGTCAAAATGAGTTCATGATTTAGACATAAAGGGTGATACTATTTAAAAAATTTGTAGAGAGAGGGATAGTTTACCTTTCAGATCTTTGGAGAACGGAGAATTTATGACCAAACAAGAAATAAAGAACATTACAAAATGCAAAATGCATAATTTTGATTACATTGAATTAAAAAGTTTTCCATAAATTTATTGTTCTGTAAGAAATGACCAGCAGGATGAATACAGAGAGGCTTGGAAAGACTTACATGAACTGATGCTGAGTGAAATAAGCAGAACCAGGAGATCATTATATACTTCAACAAAAATTCTATATGAGGATCAATTCTGGTGGAAGTAGATATCTTGGACAAAGAGAAGATCTAACTCAGTTCCAGTTGATCAATGATGAACAGAACCAGCTACACCCAGAGAAAGAACACTGGGAAATGAATGGGGACTACTTGCATTTTTGTTTTTCTTCCCAGGTTATCTTTACCTTCTGAATCTGATTTTTCTTGTGCAACAAGAGAACTGTACGGATCTGCACACATATATTGTATCTAAGATATACTTTAACTTGTTTAACATGTATGAGACTGCCTGCCATCTAGGGGAGAGGGTGGAGGGAGAGAAGGGAAAAGTTAAAACAGATGTGAGTTGAAATGTTGAAAAATTACCCATGCATATGTTCTGTCAATAAAAAGCTGTAATTAAAAAAAAAAAAAGACTACTCTGAGATACCACTACACACCTGTCAGATTGGCTAGAATGACAGAGAAAGATAATGCGGAATGTTGGAGGGGATGTGGGAAAACTGGGACACTCATACATTGTGGGTGGAACTGCAAATGGATCTAACCATTCTGGAGGGCAATTTGAAACTATGCTCAAAAAGTTATCAAACTGTACATACCCTTTGATCCAGCAGTGTTACTACTGGGCTTATATCCCAAAGAGATCTTAAAGAAGGGAAAAGGACCCATGTGTGCAAGAATGTTTGTGGCAGCCCTGTTTGTAGTGGCCAGAAACTGGAAACTGAGGGGATGCCCTTCAATTGGAGAATGGCTGAATAAATTGTGGTATATGAATGTTATGGAATATTATTTTTTGGTAAGAAATTACCAGCAGGATGATTTCAGAAAGGCCTGGAGAGACTTACATGAACTGATGCTGAGTGAAATGAGCAGGACCAGGAGATCATTATATACTTCAACAACAATACTATATGATGACCAATTCTGATGGACCTGGCCAACTTCAACAATGAGCTGAACCAAATCATTTCCAAAAGAGCAGTAATGAATTGAACCAGCTACACCCAGCGAAAGACCTCTGGGAGATGACTATGAACCACTACATAGAATTCCCAATCTCTCTATTTTTGTCCACATGCATTTTTGATTTCCTTCACAGGCTAATTGTACAGTATTTCAAAGTCTGATTCTTCTTGTACAGCAAAATAACTGTATGGACATGTATACATATATTGTATTTAACTTACGCTTTAGCATGTTTAACATGTATTGGTCAACCTGCCATCTGGGGGAGGGGATGGGGGAAAGGAAGAGAAAAATTGGAACAAAAGGTTTTGCAACTGTCAGTGCTGAAAAATTACCCATCCATATATCTTGTAAATAAAAAGCTATAATAATAATAAAAAGGAAATGTCCCTGCAATGGCAGTGATTTTACTCATTAGAGGCTAGGCTAGGAGACACATTGAAGACAAACTAGATTCCCTGAGGGAAAACAACTTAAAGTTTCACAAGGAACCTATAAGATCCAAGGGATATTTTCATGAAGGGGCAAAAGACTTTCCAGCAATTAGGAGCCAGAACCTACTTTTCTCAGGATTCTGTATGTGCTTGTGGGATAGTATACCCTTACATTTTTGGAAATGTTTTGAACTAACTATCATATTATATTCCTTTAGTAAATATACATTTCTAAAATCAAATTAATTCTAACTGGCTAATTGATTCAACTGATAATAAATGGGGTCATAGTAGAGGAGATTTATGAGCAATGGTCTTAGAGAAATAACTTCAAAATTTTGAAATATGGAATAGAAAAATAGCTAACCTTTTTTTGGGAACACAGATTCTAGTTGGCATTATAAGCCCAGAGAACATGTGAATTGATAATATATTTATGAAATTATGAAATGGGATAGGGCCACCCAATTCTTTGGTTTCTTGTCATAAAAGCCCATGATAGCAGCGGGAAGTAGGGCTGCAATCCCACTTTTAATAAGGCATGGAGGGGACAGAGACAAGTGGTAAGGGGTATAGAGGCAGATGGTGTGAGGATGGGCGCTAGGATGGTGAAGGGAGGTAGGTAGTGGGGAAAGAGGCAGAGAATATTACTTGTGTAACCATAGGTTAGAGTTGCCATCATGGATCCAGTGAAGATGAAAGAGTCATTGGGAGGCAGGAGATTGAGGTTTTATGGTCACAGGGTTTGGGGGAAATAGTCCAATTCTTAACTGTGTACCTTGGGCTTAGTTCATGAACATATTTAAAGTCAATAAATCTATGAGATTATTAGGAAAGTCTTTTCAGAGATTGAAGGACTTAAGTTTAAGGAAAAAGTAGGATTCAAATGGACTGAGAAGGGGGTGGCTAGGGAAGGGACAAGGGAATTAAGAAAATTCTAGGAAAAAGGGCAGTACAGATAAAATCCTATGAGATGGGTTTGTGCCTTTAGGGTTGGACAGCAGTGACATGTACACTTTAGAACTAGCTCTATGTGTTGTATAGGTGGCCCATTTGTAATAATCAGAAGTGATTAAGTACTCAAAAAAATAGAATTTTGCTGTTGTTGTTCAGGTGTTTTTTTAGTCATGTTTTATTCTTTGTGACCCCATTTGAGGTTTCTCTTGGTGAAGGTACTGGAATGGTTTGTCATTTCCTTCTCTAGTTTATTTTACGGATAAGGAAAATAAGTCAGTCAGAATTAAGTGACTTGCCAAGATCATACAGCTAGGAAATGTCTGAGGCTAGGACTGAATTCCTGAAGATGAGTCTTCCTGCCTCTAGACGGGACAGTCTATATATTGGGCTATCCATCTGCCCCACTCTGGGATAATAACTAAGACTTAGATATCACTTTAAAGTTTTAAAGCACTATGCAGACATTATTTCATTTGAACCTCATGGCAACTTTCCTCATTGTGGAGATTAAAATTATCCCCCCTACAAGAAGAGAGATTGAGCCAGAGGTCTGAGCCAATGCACTTTATTAAAGGTCCATGATTCCTTCTAATGAAGTAGAATTCAGATCTTCCTCACGGTCTGAGATGCCATCTCCTTCCAGGGTCCTATTTTCATAGGGCTAGATGTCTAGTCATTCTGAACAGCTATACCCAATACAGAATAATTTTACTGATTAAAACTGATTTATGATGAACTGGATGAAGTCAGTGTGAACATTCGCCAATTCACTTGAATCTCATGGCATCCCTTCCTTGATGGAATGGTTCTCTTTGAGAATGAAGGATAAACAACAATAACAGATTCAGTACTTAATTGGTAGATGAAATTTTCCATGATGCAGGCACAATCAGTATTTTTAAATACAGATCATGTGAAATTTGAACACAGTTCAGAAGAGCTGTGATTTCATCAGTGTGTGCTCCTTGACGGATGTGTGTAATAGCTGATCCATCCTTTAAATAGAGGATTTTTGGTCAAAAATTTCATCACCTGATTGCCGGCCTTCTGATGATGGATCTCTCTGAGATAAGGCAGTTTGATTCTTGGATGAAAAATGCAAAAATCCATCACTGCACGCATATTTGAAATCACTCCAGCTTGGAAAGTAGGACCTGCTGGAACCTAAGCTTTTCTTACACAGGGTTCAAGAACTAAGGGTATCTTGATTCCATAATAAGATGTAGAATAGGGATTTTAGCTAGCACATTTAGAGTAAGGTTTACAAAATGTTTTACATTTGTTAATTCATTTAATACTCACAACAACCTTATAAAGGAGGTGTGATTAATATCCCCATTTTACAAATCAAGAAAACTGAGGTAGAAAGAAATTAAGTGACTTGCCCAGTTTGATAAAGCTAGTAAGGATTTCAATTTAGGTTTTCTTGATTCTCACATTTAGTGCTCTATCCACTGAACCACCTAACTTTAGTCAGTGAATGTGAAACGTCTTGGGAAAGAGAATTAGATATCTGAGCATTCATATATTATTTCTGAATGAAATAGTTGTTTATTTCTATTGTGCTCTGGAGTATAAGCTCTGATAAGTCTTATCTACCAGACCCAGTGATGGATTTTTTTTCCTTTTTCATCTGAGGATCAGCCTGCTCATTCATACAGACTTATTATAGGATCATAGGTATAGAACAGGAAGAAACCTTAGAGATCCTCATTTTACAAGTGAGGAAAGAAAGGCTCAGGGAGGCTAAATCCAGGTCTCACGCTTCCAGTCTCAGCATTCTTTCCATGTGCTACGTTTCCTCCTGTTATCATTATCACAAGACTGGCAACTAAGTGATGAAATTTTGGGCTGCAACAACTTCTCAAATTATCTCCTGAGGAATGGAGGAGGTACACTGTGCTTAGGAAGACTCACCCTGATGCATGACAGTTCTTTTGAAGGATGAAGTGTTTTTCATTATGTGTAATTTAGTGTTAGGTGAACACTGGGGGAGGCACAAAGATAAATGAGACATGGTATCTGTCCTTAAGGAATTTGAAAACTAAGCAATAGATTCAGTTTGATAAGACGTGCCCAGATAAATATAATGCACTTGAAATATGATAAGTATAAAAGTAGAGTACTAAATTCTTGGAAATCAGAAGGAAAGCTGGGAGCCTCTGGGGAAGGATTTATAAAGAAGGTGGCATTTATACAGGGCATTGAAATAAGAAGTAGGATGTTCACATATATAGAGATAAAGGTGGAAACATTCCAAATATAGGGCACAGTATGTGTGCAATAGGTACACGGTAGATAGCACATCAGGCCTGGAGTCAAGAAGATCTGAGTTCAAATGTGATCTTAGATACTTCCTAGCTGTGAGATCCTGGGCAAGTCATTTAGCCCTGTCTGCTTCTGTTTCCTCATCTGTAAAATGAGAGGGAGAAGGAAATGGCAAATCACTCTAGTATCTTTGCCAAGAAAACCCCAAATGAGTCACCAAGCATCGGATGCTTCTAAAAAAAAATGAACAGCAACTAAATACTTTAATTTGTCTGGAGGGGTAGCTAGATCTAGAGAAGTAGTTTGTAGCCACCTTTTTAAAAACATCTTTTTAATAAGAGGTGTGAGCTTTATTCAGTATGCTATGGGCAACCAATGGAAAATTTTTAAACAGTGGAAATGATATGATTTATTCCTTGAAAAGCTTAATCTGGCAACACTATGTAGAATGGATTGAAATGGCAAGAGATTAGGGGCAGTTCCAAGGGGGGTTTTGCAGTGCAGTTCAAGATAGAGGTAGTCTAGAGCTAAACAACAGCACTGGTGATCAGAATGCTAAAATGGGTCAAATACAAGAGGTATTATAGAAATGGAATTGTGGCAACAGATTGATTGTGTCGAACCAGAGAGCAGTTAATTCAAAACTGCAAATCTGATTGACTAGGAGATTCGTAAGTCAATCAACAAACATGCATTAATCATTTTCTATGTGCTAGATACTGTGCTTAAAAGCTAAAGATATTCCCCCCCCCACCACCAAAAAACAAAACAAAACAACAAAACTCCAAACCTCCAAACCAAAAATAGTGATGCCATTTTCAAAAACAGGAAATTTAGGAAAAGGAACAGATTTAGAAAAGGGAAGGAATAAGTTTACTTTTTATTTAAGACTTTAAGAATAGTTTATTTTCAATGCTAGCTTGTGGGAGCCTTCTCTTTATGATAGGCAAGGCCATTATTCCTAGGAAATGATTTAACATTTTTTTGATGAAGTATTAAATTTAAATAAACTACAGCCTTCAAATTGTTAGATCTGAAATGCCATACAAAATAAATCCATCTCATAATGTCATGATACTACCCTGCTTTTAATCAACTATGTATGGACTATGTTTTTTTAAAAAGTCAATATTATTTAGATTCTTGTTGTTTTACTTTTGATTGCCTGTTAACAATAAATTAATTTCTGGGAACACATTTTACACTGGAGAATAGCAGATTGTCAGGATTGGAATGGGTCTGAGAGGTGATTTAGTCCACTGACCAAGACTTGTTTCTATACCATCATCAAAAAGTAATCATCTAGCTGTTCCTGAGTGATCTGCATTGTAGGGGAATCTGATCAATTTATGAGTATGTCTAAACATCTTGAATTATGATTCATGACCCCATATGAATGTGAGAGTCACAAAACTGATTTACTATTAATAAATATTTGATTTCTATATCTGTATACCCAGGATCATGTAAAAACTTCTCTGGTAAAAATGGGTCAAAAGTAGAAAAAGTTTAAGACAGGAAAGTAGGAGTAAATGGATTATAAAAACATACATTTAGAATTTAGAGGTTATCTATTCCTCTCACTTTGCAGATGAAAACACATTAAGTTTGGAAAGTGATTTAGCCAAGTTTGTACAGGTAATAAAAGGCAGAAATGAGATCTAAAGCCAAGTTTTCTGATTCTAAACCATCTTCTCCCTGCCTATTTAATAGTGTTGGTTAGGGCTTTTCATGTGAAGTAACACTTCTTTAGTAATTGGAACATTTCAGAGTAGTAAGATGGGAAATATTCAATTGTTTATAAGCAGCATGTTTCTTTGTTTTGAGTTGTACCAGCTGATAAGTGGATTTCCACAGCAGGGTTTAATGCCAAGTAGGATGATTGAACATCAAAGGATGCCTAAAAGGAGGGGGCCTGCTTGGCTTTTTCCTTTACAACCCTGTAATAATGCACATTAACATTTTTTTGTTGTTGTTGGTCCTGTAAATTCCTTTTAAAAATTGATTTGAGATTATTATTTATTCCCTAAAGTAAAAATAGCTTTTAAAAATCACATGAAATATCATATTATTTTATCACATTATCTTTTTTTCTTTTGCTTATAAATATTTCTGCTGACAATGGCATGATGATAACACAGGTGTGATAACAGATTTCAGGATTAGGTTTGATGTCTAAATATACAGGAATTCTTCTGAAGCATATATCATGACACATAAGACTTCTCCAGGCAATGTTTAAAGATCACTTCCTTCTACCCTTTCCTAAATGTAAAACTGTATGAACTTGAGACTAATAAATAATTATTATCCTATGTAAGTGATAAATCTTAACATATTCTGCCTTGGATTTTCTTCCTCAAAATATTAACTTCTATACTGTTGTTTGGTTCAAAGAGATTTTTTTTGAAACTACAGTATTTTACGTCAAGAACTGAACCACAGGTTAGGGTATAGAGAAACCACATTGTCCAATGGGAAGTTCACTTCCTTATCTCCCTTACATGATGGGAATAGTGTATGGTATGTTCAGGAGGACTTGACCTCTGGAGTGAAGGCTTTTCAGTGTTATTCATTTTTGGTAGCATGCACAATAGCCACACTCTCATAAAACAATTTCAGTAGACAGTGAAGGCAACTAACAGGCCTCTGTCATTGAATTGGGGATATGTCCCCCAAAACATGTAAAGACATCTTCCATGTAATAAACAGATGACAATAATTTGTTTCAATAGCCCTGAAGGCTGCTGAAGCAGGCTCTGTGGGGAGCTCAGAGCTTGGCCAGATACTGAAGACACAAAGATCATCCACTGTATCCCGAGCTGTTGCCAGTTTTCCTGATTTTTGTCCTGTCTCTGGACTCTTGACTCATTTAAATCCAATTCACATACAACTCAAAACATCATTTGTGATGCCATTGATTATCTTTGAAAATGAAGGACAAACAACAACAATTTGAAGCAATTAATTTGTCTTCAACAATAGTATTACTTCAAAAACATTAGATATTTAACACCAAAAAAAGTCATGCCCCCATAGATAAGAAATTAAAGAATTTGAATGAATAGTTCTCAAAAGAAGAATTGTAAACCATTAATGCTCATATGTAGGAACGCTCCAAATCACTAATAATTAGAGCAACACAAAACCAAACCAAAACACAAAATCAAAGCTGGCTCCCATCTTTCCTTCTATTTCCAAGAATTTTGTACTCTTCTTGTATACTTATCATATTTCAAGTGCATTATATTTATCTGGGCACATCTTATCAAACTGAATGTGATGGGAAGTTACACTTCCCATCCAGCAAACTGGCCAAGATGGTAAAAGATGGCAATAGTCAGTGTTGTAGAGATTGTGGGAAGATAGGCACCTGAATGTATTGTTAATGTAGTTGTGAGTCAATACAATCATTTTGGAAAGCAATCTGGAATTGTGCAAATAAAGTCACAAATATGTGCATAATCTTTGACCCAGAGATTACATTATTAGACAAATATCCTAAGCTGGTCAATGATAATAAGAATGGCCCAATATATGCCAAAATATATTTAGAACAACAGCTTTTTGTATTAGCAAAAAAAAAGTGGAAACAAAGTAGATGCCCATCAATTGGAGAATGGCTAAACAAATTATTGTACATAACGGTTCTTGCTGAGCTATGAGAAAGGATAAATAGAATTAATACATACAAAACCCCAAGAAAATAATTAAATGAACTGATGCAAAGTAAAAAGAGCCAAGAAAACAACATGCATAATGACTTGAGCAGTATAAAAGAAAAGAAAACCACTTCAAAACAAGTAAGTCAATATTGCAGAATTACAAAGAATAAAGATAGCTCCAAAGAAGAAATATGAAAAGATACCACACTTCCACAATCCTTTGTACAAGTAATAAATCCTTGGGGGGGGGGGTGGAACATTGTATATAGTCTTAGATATTTTTTTCAATACATCTATCAGTTTTATTAATTTTTTCAGCTTTTTCTTTTCTTTAAAATATTATTTGTTAATATGGCTGGTTCTCTGAGAAGGAAAGGGGGGGAGGATGTTGAAAGAAATTTTTGTGATATAAAAACAAAAATTTCTGTTCCTCTAAATTTTGACTTATCTAAAATTCATGTAATTGTTGTTGTGCACTCATTTCAGATTCTTTATAACCCCCTCTTGGGGTTTTCTTGGCAAAGATACTGGAATGGTCTGCCTTTTCCTTCTCCAGTTTATTTTACTGATGATAAATGGAGGCGAACAGGGTAAAGTAGCTTGCCCTGGTCACACAACTAGTAAATATCTAAGGTCAGATCTGTACTCAAGAAGATGAGTTTTTCTGACTCCAAGCCTAGCGTTCTATCCACTACACCGCCTCTAGATGTTCATTTATTTAATTGAGAATTAGACATTTCATTTTTCCATAATAGTTGAAATTTAGTATGTTGCAAAAAAGGTATTTCATTGATTTCAATTTGCATTAAGCTATGTGTGATTAAGAGTCTTTTAACTGTTGCTGTCCAGGTGGAGGGAAGGGAGAGAGAAAAATTTGGAATGCAAGGTTTTGCAAGGGTGAGTGTTGAAAAGTATCTTCACATATATTTTGAAAATGTAAAGCTATAATTTAAAAATAAATAACAAGAAAAAAAGATTCTTTTAACTGAAGATACTTGAAGTTCCCCATCACTATTATGTAATCCCAGGCCTGTGACCTGTTTCTGAAACTTTTTCTTTTTTTCCTCCTTTTGTTTAGGTGGTCTAAACTATATACTTTGATAATGTCACTTCTATCTCTTCCTCCATTGTTTTTTTATCTTTGTGTCCTCTATCCACTTTTCCTCTCTGTTCCTGGACTTCCTCACTTTAGTATATCTTCCTCCCCTTTTAATTTTGTTTCCTAACTACACAAGAACCAGGAAGAGAAAAGTATGATTGGTTTAACCCAGGTCATCTCAAATGTGGTCATCTCCCAAAAGGGATTGTTTTTTGCCTCAATTGCTCCTTTGCATTAATCACTGAATGAGTGCAGTCTCAGTCAAACTGAGATTTGTAGAAGACCTTAGCTTAAAAAGACCCAGGTCTCCCATTGCATCCAGAGCCATCTCCAGTCTTCTTTATCTATATTTGGCCACTGGACCCAGAAGGCTCTGGAAGAGAAAGTGAGGCAGCTGACCAGCTGACAGTGTGTCAGCCCTCCCTCACTTAAATCCAATTTACTTGCATGTCACCCTGATGTCATGGTCTGCTTCGAGAATGATGGACAAACAGTAACTCTTGCCAGTTCTGATTCTGCTGAACCAGAAATACCTGCACTGCTCTGGCAAAGGTGGACCCTTCCAGCTCATGAGGATTTCATTTGTATAACTGATATAAATCTTGTCCCAAGTGACATGAAGTGGTTGGTCAGCAGTTGATAGAACCATTTGTTCTAAGTCTTGTTCTAAGGCCCTATTGATCTTGCTGTCTCAAGGGTGTGCAAAAGACCATTAGCTGGTCCTGAAGAGGTCTGTCCCTAGACTGCTGCAGCAATTTACAAAATGTGGCAGATTCTGATGGAGCAGAGGATATAGAAATGAGAGATTTTCTCTTCTTCACCAGATAAGATTTTCTCTTGGTCTTGGACCATCAATACCTGGGTTGGAATTTTGGTTCTAAGATTTATTAATTGGGAGTTCTTAGGTAAGTTACTTATATTCTGAGTTTTCGGTTTGTTTGTTTTTTTTATGTGTAAACTTGGGATTTATAATTGGAACATTAATTATTGATATACATCTGGAAGTGACCCTCTCTTTTTAAAGTTGACTCAGCCTACAGTCAGGAGAAAATCTAACACTTTTAGAACAGATTTAGACTAATGGTCTTTTATGTCTGAATATGTTTCCCATTTATAGGATATATACTAATATTCAAACACTCTTCCTACCTGCCCTGTCACTCTTCTTCATAAATAAGGCAATACTCAGATCAACAGCAGTTAAATCAGGTTGCTCTATTTGGCAGAAGAAATTAAAACTTCTTAAAGGGAAAAATAGAAAAATAATTTTATAGAACAGAATAAGTGCAGGATGACCCAAGGTTAAACCTAGTCTGAGATCCTTACTAGTTGTGTGACTCCCAGCAAGTAACTTAACTTTCCTCAGCCCCAGATTCCTCTTGTGTCAATTAGGGATCATAATAACCCTTCTACCCAGAATAGTTTTGAAGATCAAATTAGATAACATTTTTAAAGGGCTTTGCAACTCTTAAAAAATCTTATATAAATGCAATTATTAATCTGCTCTCCTTGGGCAGTGAATCAGGAGAAGAAAGGGGTTACTTCCCTTCTCAGTTGGGTACTTACTGTCTTGAATGGAAATTGAACAACTTCTGGTCTTTGAAAGCAGGGACAGCTGAGGTATCTGGGACCCAGACTTCAAAGCTTGTCTTCCCAATCCCTGGTCTCCTGTGGGACCCAGACTTTAAAGCTTGTCTTCCCAATCCCTGGTCTCCTGTCTCTACTGTCAATTCCATCACCTCTAGGAGTACCAACAATACAATCACCTTCTGGTTATTTGGTGCTCCAGAGGGCTCAGAGACTCTTGACAGTCTTAGTCTTGAGGTAGAGAGGAAGGGGAATTGTGGAGTACTTTTTGTCAGTGACTACATCTCCTAGAAACTCACATATTCAGGTATGGAAACTCCTACTTGGCAGCTCAATATAGTATGAAGGTGGTGCAGTGAATAGAAAGTCTAGTCTGGAGTCAGGAACACTCATCTTTTTGAATTCAAAAATGGCCTCATGTGATCCTAGGCAAGTCACTTAACCCAGTTTGCCTCAGTTTCCCCATCTGTAAAATTAGCTAGAGAAATAAATGGCAAACCATTGCAGTATCTTTGCCAGGAAAAACCCAAATGAGGCCATGAAGAATTTGACACAACTGAACTTTACTCTTAGGGGTCCATCTCAAAACTGGTTACATTATAGAAGTGAAAATAATTTTTAAAAGCTTTACAAAGGTTCCTGATGTGAATGTGTATTATTCTCAAAAATACTGTTGAGCAGTGGGACATCTGTTTTTACAGACCTTCCAAATTCTGATGAAATCTCCATGAGTTTATTTAAAAATACTTGTGCTTCTTTCCCACTGCTTCAACATGGATTCTCAAATAGCTCTTTAAAAAAAAAACTTAAGAATTTATTTTTGGAGTAAAAGTTTCTTTTCCCATATCAAATTTTATCCCAAATTCTTCTGTCTCCAGCCTTAAAAATGGGTCTTTGACCTGTTGTTCTCTTTTTAGAGCTGTTCTAGAAATAACTGCCATTCACTGAAGAAACTGAAACAGTAAGATTTCTTCTACTGTTGAACACTAAGATCACTGAGGCTGTGAAGTATTGGTTTTATTGTTTGCTTTTCTGAAATGAGAAAGAAGCTCCTTCCTTGCTCAGGATACAGTATATGACAGCAGTAAATGACATGACTGAAGTGCACTGGGAAATGGGGGCAGTTTGACCAACAACTGCTTCTCCTGGCTCAGGAATTATATTACTTTGTTCAATTGCTTGTTCCTTTCTTACCCTTTTATAGCCCAGCTTTAGTAGCCATGATTTGCTGAAAAGTTGGAGTGGTTTGGTTGCTGTAAGCCCATTAAGCTTCATAAGTATACACACATACAAGTGAGGACATGATTTCTAAATGGAACAGTTTTCTCTTGTTGTGGCTTAGGGAGCCAGGAATTAAAATACGGAAAATTCATTGCTGCTGGCCAAGTTGATGTGTTAATAAGGTAGATATATCATGAATAATCTCACAAGAAGATACAGATCAACTTCTAATTCAAAATTAGTAGGTTTTTAGGAGGATTAATAACTTTAGCATTTAGTAGTAGAGATTTATGATTATTATTAATAATAATTGATATTTATATAATATTTTAGGTACTTTATGAATAATAAATATTTTTTAAAATCCTTACAACAATCCTGTGAAATTTTTGTCTCACTTTAAAGATAAAGTGAGTCTTGGGGATGTTAAGTGACAGTTTAGGTCACACATCTAGGATCTGAGATGGTTTTCAAATGAAAGTCCATTTGACTTCAAGTCCAGGAATCCTGAAAATTAGGGCGGAGAATGAAAAACGGGGATAAAAAGCTCATTATTTTTGCACCGGAACGGCCCCATTCCAAGGAAGAATAGATTACATGTATAGTTTGATTTCAGAAATCCCCAGGAAACTTTAACTGTCCATGTCTCCTTCACTCAGGTGCTGTAGCATCTGAAATTTTGTCATTTGAAATGAAGTCTTTTAGATTTTCATTGGAATCTGAGTTCTTCCACTAATGCACTGTAAGTGCAACTGTGAGCTAATGCACTCTTTCTAAAGAGCAATTTTGAACTATGTCCATAGGACTATAAAACTGTGCATACCCTTTGATCTAGCAATACCACATCAGGATTTAAAAAAAAAAGAAAAAGAAAAAGAAACTATTTTTATAGCAGTCTTTTTTGGAGTAGCAAAGAATTGAAAAATAAGGAGATGCTCATTAATTTTGGAATTACTGAACAAGTTATAGTCTATGATTGTGATTGAACATTTGTGTGCTATAAGTAATGAAAAGTAGAATGATTTCTTCCTTCCTTTTTTCCTTTTCTTTTTTCTCCCTCCCTTCCTCCCTCCTTTTCCTTTTCCTTCTCCTTCATCCCTCCCTCCTTCCCTCCCTCCATTCCCCCTTCTGTCCTTCCCTCCCTCCCTCCCTTCCTCTTTCCCTTCCTCCTTTCCTCTCTTCTTCCCTCCCTCTCTCCTTCCCTCATCAACCAGAGTTCTTTCATTGGGTGTAGCTGGTTCAATTCATTACTGCTTCATTGGAACTGATTTGGTTCATCTCATTGCTGAAGATGGCCAGATCCATCAGAATTGATCATCATATAGTATTGTTATTGAAGTATATAATGATCTCCTGGTCCTGCTCATTTCACTCAGCATCAGTTCGTGTAAGTCTCTCCAAGCCTCTCTGTATTCATCTTGCTGGTCACAATAATATTCCATAACATTCCATAACATTCATATACCGTAATTTATTCAGCCATTCTCCAATTGATGGGCATCCATTCAGTTTCCAGTTTCTGGCCACTACAAAAAGGGCTGCCACAAACATTTTTTTTGCACATGGGTTCTTTTCCCTTTTTTATGATCTCTTTGGGATACAGCTCCAGTAGAGAAACAAAGCAGTAGTTCTTTACTTGGAAGGTTCTCCAGGTATAATTTCCTTCTTCTCCCTTTTACTGCAGGAGTTTTAGTTATCAAGCCATTAATGATAGATCCAAAGGATGGGGAAGGGAAAGAATAAGAGGTCAAATTGACCAAATCAATTTGACTACTCAAATTTGCAGAAAAGATTTTGCAAAAAGATTTGATGGGCAGTGATGTTGAAATTAATGATTAGTGGTCAGGTCTGGCTTAGGCAAATTGTGAAGCAGATAAAGAATTTTCTCAAACTCTCCCTCTTCCCCTGCCTGACATATCCCTCAAATTTTAATGCCTTTGCCCCCTTTTTTATGTTGCCCTTTTCCCTCACCTTTGGTCAATCTCTCCTGCCAGACCTCTCCACATGACTGTATGTGCTTTGGGTCCACGCCAAAATAGTCCCTGCATATCAGAAAAAAGATGGAGTATTTATTTCATATTAACATGTTAATAACTTACTAGCATACATGCTGTCTCTTTCATTTTACCAAGAGATGGTGATTTAACTTGAAGGAATTAATGTCCTAGTGGATTTTCAGGCATTGGCAATGAGCTTACTAGGGAGAATGTGCTTGGTGACTGTCCAACAGATTTTAGGATTATAGATTTAGGATTGGAAGAGGCTGTAAAAGTCACATATCCCAATACTGCTAAGGACACTGATATCCAGAAATGTAAAATGGCTTTGCCCAGATCACTCAGATAGCAGGTGATAGTGCTGAGATTTGACCATAAGCTTTCTGATTGAAAGTCCATTGTTTTTTCCACTGCAAATTATGCCATATCTACTTATAAGCTGCTCCTGAGCTTGGGAGATCCTCTGGCATTTCACTTAACTTAATCAAACAAATAATCATGCATATACAATCTATATCAAATTGCTTGGGGAGAGAAAAAACTGGTACTCAAAATTTGAAAAAATGTTAAAATTGTTTTTACATGAAATTGGGGACAATATTAAATAAAAAACCAAATAATCATATTGTCCATATTTAATTTGGTCATCTCTAGGTCTAAAGGTCCTGAGATGCAGCTAGTGGGTAGGTTGCTGCACTTGCAATCAAGAAACAACAATTATTTAATAGCTTGATTATCTCTTTTCTAATATTGACTCACCCTTCAGTCTCTCCTTCCTGCAATTCAGCCTAGAATTATCCATTTTTGACTTTAAAAGAATGTGAATATTTAAATATAGTTAAGAAATAAGGTTCAATACATTTTACATCTCACTTAGGTAATGGCTAGCAGTGTGACCCTGGGAAAATCCCTGAACATTTTCAGACCTCAGTTTCCTCATCTGTGAAAAGAGATGGCTGTATTCATAAAGCTCCAAGGTCTCTTTCTAGTTCTAGTTTCTAGTTCTAGTCTATAATCTCATGAATAGTAAGATCTTAAGGCTGGAGGAAACCTTAGGGACTATTCATCTAGGCAGCCTTACATGTCACAAATGGCAAAGCTGGTCCAGAAGGAACAATTTGCTTGCGGACCCAGATTTAGTTAGCAACTAATCCGGGCTTTGCTCCAGGATCTCTTGGCCACAGTTCCAGGGTGCCATCCTGCTGCCTAGCTCTTTCTTTCAGTCACATTCCATGCTGTATTCTCCACACATCCATACCTCCCTAAATCCTCCAGTGTCTGCTTTCTTCGGAGCCTTATTAAACGTGCTCTCAAGGAGGCTAGTGACAGGTCCTGACATGGATTGAATGCCTGTGGATTCCAGTTGATGCTGTTTGGAACAGGAGGGAGGTTTGAATGTCTGAACCTGTGGGTTCATCTTGGGATGCTGCTTCTTGTCAAGATGAGCAAAGTTTTTGCCTGTTGAGTTTTATTCTAAATTGTACTAGTCCTTTGGGGCCTCAGTGGAACTGTCAGCACTCCCTCATTCAAGCCAAACACAGGCACTGCTTTGACCTTGGGCCATATGTTACCCAAACCTTCCTATTCACATTTACAAGTAGGCAGGATGATGAGAATGCACAGGGTACATTCTTCAGGCCTGGTACAGCCTCCTTGACTAAAGTGATATTGCATTCTGACAGTTGTGGGAGGGTGACATAATGGAAAGAACCAGCCAAAATTTTGTCTCTATTGCTAAGAGTCTTCTGTTTTGGGGCTACTTTACATGATGGCCCTTTATTTTCCTCTCCTCACTTTGAGCCAGGGGTTAGGTCAGGTATAGGTAGGCGAATGATTATGAATAATGTTAGATAGAGCATGAAAAAATGCATCATCAGTCAGAAGCTTCTTGATTGGCTGAGAGGGAGCCAGGAATTATAGAACAGGTGAATGAATTTCATCTAGTCCAACTGAGTGAATCATCAAAATTTTGCTTAGTAGATGTGTTGATGAAGGTAAGGGAGAGATTAATCTCTCCTCCATCCCCATGCCTCCATAAAGCATCAATAAGCTATTTTTTTAATCCCATGAAGGGGATAGGTACTCTTCTTTAGTTTTTATTTTATATTCTTCACCTTACCTATTGTATTATTTGTTAATTTCCCTATTCTCTTATTCCTTATAAATAAATCCTAAAAAAATTTCTTCTTGATTTGGAATATGAAGATAGAAAGATGGAAGTATAAGAAATAGAAGAAGGTAGATATAAACTCTGAAGGCACCATGTAAATAAAAGCTATTAGGTCTTAGAAGCAGGTATCAGTATAGGGTAATAAGAGCAGAAGAAATGGGGTAGAGCATTAATGTTCAAGGGTTGCAAGGCACATAAATGATTTCAAGGAGCCAAGAAGGCTCAGGGACCAAGGAAGGCAAATGGGTACAGTGCCAGGAGTTGGGATTTGTGAATCACAGAAGTAATGAAAGGGGGAAACCTTAGAATTAAAAGCAAAGGTTCTCTGGATCAACTCTTTGTTAAGGAAGTGACCATCTCAAAAGCAGAATTGTCATCATCTCCTACTGGCTTCCTTGAAATTCCAAATAAAATCTCACTTTCTACAGAAAGGGTTTCCCAATTCTTCTTAATCCTAGGACCTTTCTTCTGTTGCTTATATTCAATTTATCCTCTATATAGTTTATATGAACACTTGTTTTCTTGTTGTTTCCCTCATTAGATTGTGAGCTCCTGCAGAGTAGGGATTGTCTTTTTATCTGACTGCTTAACACAGTGCCTAACACATAGTCAGCACTTAATAAAATTTTAATAACTCACTGTTGTGAAACCTAATGCCCAGGGATGCATATTCAAGTTCCTATTAGAATGCTAATAAAGTTTGCAGTGTGGCTGAACTGGTTTGCTATTTAATTACATTTCTGTGAAGGTGATGGGGTACCTTAGAACAGAGCAAGTTGGTACTTAAAAACAGCTTACCTTTTTTAATAGCACTTTACAGATGTATCTTCTTTGATCCTTATAAACTGTGAGGTAGGTATACTTATTATCCCTACTTTATCTGCAGATGAAACAAAATACTGAAGTTTAGAGAGGTTAAGAGATTTGCTTAAGACCCTATAGCTAGTTAGCAGAAAGCAGGAACTTGAACTCAGATCTACTGATTTTATAACCAGTTCTTGTTCCATCATGCTACTCTTTACTATTGAGTCCTTTAAAAGGAGAACTAATAATATAGTTTATAATCTTGAGGACTCCTTAGGTTTACAGAGAAGAATACAAAAAAGACTGACAATAATGTATATTTCAAAGTGCTCTTGAAAGAACTTTAATTCATTTTTTAAAAAAATGGTTAAAGCATTTCTAATCAAGACAGAAAGATGCGATGATTTTAAGACAAAAGTGTGAAGAATTCTGTGAAGGAATAGATTGATATTAGAACAATAAGTATGGCTTTGACATAGTCTGAGTAGGCCAATAGTAGATCCTAGGGATTGGGAAGGGTATCTATTATTTCATCTGTTACAAGGACATCCCAGTTAAATGATTTTTCTAAGATTACATAGTCAACAGGCATTAGAGTCAAGAGCGGAACTTAGATTTTCCTTGCTTCAAAAATAATTCTTTATCTAGTGAACTATTCTTTCTCATCAATCTTGACATTTTCTGGTGTGTTATTTCATTGAGACCTTTGGTTCTGTCAAGTTTTAATTTTCCAAAATAGGGATCATTTTTATTTTAAATATACACTCTTTTCTTAATACCTCAGAAAATCCAGTTCAAAGAAATTGCTATTGCTTGAAGAGTTATTTCTAGTTATTCAATTTACTTTCAGCATTTTAATTTAAGTGATGCTTTTATCTCAAAGGTAAACATACTAGTTCAATTTTCAGAGACATAAATTGAAAATATCAATCCAATTGCAGCTTTAGAAAAAAGGCCAAAATCCCCACTGTTTTAAAAAATGTGTTGTCAGCACCATGGCCAGGGTAATGATAAAATTGGAAAAGTGAGTTAGGAGCAATTCTAAGGAAAAGAGAAAAATTATGAGCTGTTTGTCAACAAACTTGTCTTGACATCATTATGAAGTTAACAAAGGAATATGAAGCTGACCAGAGATAGTGGAGATGGGGAAGAAAGAAAACAAGAAAAAAGGAAGTTAACAGTTGGTACCTGATAGACTGGTCAGTATTGTGGAGTCTTATGGCCAGTTTAGTTGCTAATGTAGAGCAATTCAAACTCAGATTAAACCTTTAAGGGTTCAGAAAGGACATAACTACAACATTTGGGATGCTAGTTGACTTTCCTAATGTAGCTGTTTGTGTATTTTTCTGACATAAGTTTCAGGAAGGTGACCAGGGCAGCTGTTTCTGGGACTGTTTCCCTTTTCTCTGAGCATCTTCTGTGCCATAACTATATTTGGTACTTCTCATTACTAGAGATTATTATCCCTATGGTACAAGTGAAGCTGTGGTGATAAGAACTTCTTAATACACACTAATCTGTATCCCTGAGATGGCAACAATTTAAGACTCTGACCTTGAAGCATATTTGAAAACCTGAAATAACAATATTGGGGATAAAAAGGATCATTTAACTTTTACGTCAACCTATGTTTATATATCTAGGATATTATGTACAGTTATGTTCTCTGAATCTCAAGAAAGAAACACTTTGTTTCAAAAATTTCTAGAAAAAGGAGTTTAAGACAATGGATAATCTAAGTGAAGGTAGATTGTAATAATTGGTCTAGGAAAGTTAAAAGGTAAAAGGTAAACTTTATTAAATTATAGATGATATAGATTTGTTTACCCCAAATAATATATTGAATATTTACTTGTTCACCCAATCTCAGAATACTAAAAAATCAGTATTGTTCATTTCTTAGAATTGGTAGAGCTTGTTTTAAGGCAAAACATTGCTGCTGTCAAAAGATTATCTAACATTTTAAATGTTCAAAGTGAATAAAAAGAAGTAGAGAGCAAATATATTCTTTTAAAAATTTGTTTATTTTTAAAACACATAGCTTTATGAATCATGATGGGAGAAAAAAACAGAACAAAAGGGAAAAAGCATGGGAAAGGGGAAAAAAAGAACATAGCATGTGTTGATTTGCATTCAATCTCCATAGTTTGTTGTTTTTTTCAGGATTTTTTATCCAAAGTCTTAGGACTGCCTTGGATTACTGAACCACTGAGAAGAATCAGAGTCTTTCATAGTTGATCATCACACCTTCTTGCTGTTATTGTGTACAATGTATTCCTGGTTCTGCTTGTTTTGCTCAGCAAGATCTCATGTAAATCTTTTCAGGCCTTTAAAAAAATCGGCTTGTTCATCATTTTTAATGGAACAATAATATTCCATTACCTTCATATACCACAACTTTTTCAGCCATTCCCCAACAGATGGTCATCTACTTATCTTCTAATTCTTCGCTACCAATAAAAGAGCTGCTACAAATATTTATGTACACGTGGGTCCTTTTTTTCTCTTTTATGATTTCTTTGGGATACAGAACCAGTAATGGCACTGCTGGGTCAAAGGGCATGCACAGTTTTATAGCCTTTTGGAGTTTCAAATTGCTTGCCAGAATGATTGGATTATTTCACAACTCCATTAACAATGCATTAGTGTCCTGGTTTTCCAACATCCCCTCCAACATTAATCATTATCTTCTCCTGTCATCTTAGCCAATCTGAGAGGTGTGAGGTGATACCTCAGAGTTGTTTTAATTTGTATTTCTCTGATCAATAGTGATTTCGAGCATTTTTTCATATGACTAGAGATAGCTTTAATTTCATCATCTGAAAATTATCTGTTCATATCCTTTGACTTTTATAAATTGGGGAATGACTTGTATTCTTCTAAATTTGGTATTTTTTTATATTTTAGACTTTTATCTGAAATGTTAGTTATAATTTTCCCCTAGTTTTGTACTTCCTTTTTAATCTTGTTTCTGTTGGTTTTATTTGAACAAAAACTTTTTAACTTTATGTAATCAAAGTTGTCCATTTTGCTTTTCATAATGTTCTCTAGTTCTTTTTTGGTCAGAAATTCCTCTCCTCTCCAAGGGGAGATCTGTTAGATTAGTTATCCCTTGCTCTCCTAATTTGCTTATGGTATCATCCTTTATGTCCAAATCATATACCCATTTTTACCTTATTTTGGTATAGGATATGAGATGCAGGTCTATGCTGAGTTTCTGACATATATTTTCCAGTTTTTCCAGAAATTATTGTCAAATAGTGAGTTCTTAGTTTGGGGGTGTGAATAAATATATTCTAAACAGCTTCATGGTATAACTATGTAAATATTCTAGATGGGATTAAGTACCCTCATTGATAACAGATTCATAAAAGATTAGAAGAAGGAATTAAGGCAATTTTACCTTCATTTTATTTTATGCAATTGAGCTGGTATGCTTTGTGCTTAACAAAATAAAACACTTCATAAATATTTGTTGAAGTAAATAAAATATATGCTCGCCTTTTTGGTTCAGAAAACTTAAATTTCACTTTAGTATGTCAATTTCTTTATAATCATATTATATGTTTTCAACATCTGATTAGTATAAAACAATTATTAAAGCATGGGGAGGGAGGGCATATATAAGGAAGGAGAGGCCTTTACTTAGAAAGTGTCTGAGTATATACAAAGAGTCTCTAGAGATAGTGTAGAATTTACAAACGGAGTCCTCAAACTACGGCAACGGGCCAGATGCAGCAGCTGAGGATGTTTATCCTCCTCACCCAGGGCTATGAAGTTTCTTTATTTAAAGGCCCACAAAACAAAGTTTTTGTTTTTACTATAGTCCGGCCCTCCAATAGGGGGACAGTGAACTGGCCCCCTATTTAAAAAGTTTGAGGATCCCTGAACTGTAAATGATCATAAATAACAGTTAATGCAAAATCTTAATCAGGAGATTGAGGCTCACTCAGTTTTCATAGGCTTCAGGAAGTCCTAAATGATTACTATAACTGGTTGTCTAGAATCAAATGTGGTTGTTCATTACATTAGGATTTATTCTTAGGCATCTTTCGAGTAAGGAATAAAGTCAATAAGGACCAAGTATCCTAGCACAACACTATTAATTTCCCTTTCCTCCACAAAAGTAAAAAAGCCCTTAATCTAAAAATGATACTTGGTTGAGATTTATGTCTTCTGATTTTTTCAATATACTTTATATTTGCCAGTTGCACTGGAAATCTCAGATTGATAAATTTACCCCACAGAGAAATGGAATATCTTTTTTAGGGGGTCAAAAGAGGAAACCTAATTTGGATTGGATTTCAGGTTAAGTTAAGGAATTGTAATTCTCAGTATATCATATTTGCATGCAGTAGATTTGTTATCTTGTCCCTTTATTTGCTATCTTGGAGATTCACAAGAGGTAGGCTGCTTTCTCTTACATAAGACCATAATGTCCTGGATAATGCATTTTAGAAAATGTCAGTTATTGATTGCTTAGAATATGTATGAAAGAGGGTGTCCAAAGCAGTGAGAAGTCTAGAAATCTTGAGGAATGTTTAGAAATCTTGTGAGGAACGATTGAAATAATGAGGAATTTTTAGTTTGGAGATATTTTCATATATTTGAAGGGCAATTATCTGGAGGATGCATTTGATTTATTCTATCTGACTGGTAGCAAAACAGGGAAATATTACAGGAGAGGTTTTGGCTTAATATAAGAATTTTCTAATATATAGAACTATGCAACAATAGAATAGTGAACTTGAGAAAGGTTTAGGGATCAGCTAGATTACTACCTTAGAAAGATATTAAAGAAAGGATTTTTTTCCCCAAGGAGCAAGAGGAGTATGCTAGAATTGGTTGTTGTATGACTCTTGAAAACTAAAGGTTAAATTTTCAGAGTGAGCATTTAAACTTCAGAAATTGTCAAATGTTACAAATTAGGGCTTGATTTATTGTCTTGTTGATACTCCGGACTTAAATGATGGAGAAAATGTTATTAATACTGACCATATTTAAATCATGCCATACATACACATATAAGTTCCAGTTGTTAAGCATTTATCAGCACAGCCCTGACTCTATAACTGTTGATCTGTGCTTCTTTGATTTTTTGCCTTCTGCTTTCTCTTGGGGGAAGGGATGGGGCTGGTACTGCTGAGAATTGGTATGGAAGAAAGAGGCCCTGTATGGGTATTTCTTAGATTCTTTTCCTCAGACTTAACCCAAACAAGCTTTTCCTACATTGATGAAGATGATGTAGGAGATCAGAGTTTTCCATATAGGATAAACATAAATCAGAGAGAAGAAATGCACTTGATGAGCTGTTGGCAAATGCACTTTTTGGATCAGGATGAAAGGAATACTCCTGGAACCATCTGATCTGCATTTTCACCATCAACTGTGAATATTTTTCATGAGACCCATTGTTATTATTGAATAATTTTCTCTCCAAAATGGAGCTTAATTTCACAATTTTCCATTATCTTTCTCTCTTGGTCTTTTAATTCATATGATATTAGTTATTTCACATGGATAAGTGTCTGAAATGAACATTAATAGGTAACAAAGCAAAAACAGATAATGATTTAATTTTGAATTGCTGGATTTTTCCTATCACAACACTTATGTGAATAGTGTATATGAAAATGGGGATAATAACCTAATTGAACCAATAGAAAATGGTCCCTGCTTTCATGAAGTAATTTAGGTCTCCAATTGTAAAACTATAAAGTATTTCTTTAATGATAGTTTTTAATGCTTAAAATGGTCTCATGGAAATGACTGCAATTGAATGTAATAAAAGAATGTAAAATTGGACGTTAAGAGAATGATTTTTTTGCCCTATCCCTAATTATATGCCATGATGTACCCACCAATTCTTGCATTGAGTTAATATTAATAGGTGGTAGAGAGGAGGGACAGTGGTTCAGGAGGTTGTGGAGAGATGAGAATTTGTTAGGAGGATGTCCAGCTGGCAGACTTAGAGATGAGGAGGGGCAGAAAAAAAAATCTCTATTTCTGTTTGTTTCTGTCTCTTTCTTTCTCCCTCTCTTCTAGAGAGATAGATTTTAAGTTTTTTTTAATTTTTCATTTGTTTTAAAAGCCCAATTCAGTTATATTTATGGTGGGAGTCTATCATGGAAGAGCAGTAGGAAAAATACATGAATGTTATCCATTGGCTCCTTTCTACAGTTTTTAGCTACACTCTGAAGTCTTTTGAAGTCAGAATGGCCACTTATACCACTTATTTATGTTTGTTTTTAATTTTGTTTAAAATACTACTATTTAAAAGACTATATTGTATGACCAGTTTGAACTGGTGGAATACAATTGAAAAATTCAAAAATTTTTTTGGTAGCTTCCAAACATAACTTCCCCCAATCTGCTACCACATATCTTTTTCATTGTTTCTATATATATATATAGTGACTGAAAGCATGACCATTTCTAGTGGTTGTTATTGTTGTTTTAAAAGGGCCTTAATTCACACCTAGCTTGAAGTATTTTGCATAACCAAATACCTACAGAATACTGAAGTTGGAGGAGATCTTAGTCACCATTCACTGTATTTCAACCTAAACTTGAAACGAATCCATACTCTAACATACCAGACAAATGAATATGGAGAGCGCCATTGCTTAAAGACTTCTAAGGAGCTCCCCAACTCTTGGGACAATCCATTCTATAGCTAATAATATTACAAACAGCTGAGCAATAAGGAGTTTTTGTAATTTTGATTCCTTTGATTCTATTGATCAAAGTACATGGGGATAACTACCACATATAAAAGAATTCAAATAGAATCACATAAGCCATAGTAATGTCTGTCAATATAAAAGGAATATGATTTGAATCCTATTGATTTCAGATAACCAGATTACATGTCCCGTCAGTAGCAATTGCTATATTTCATAATTTGCTTGACTAGGTCAGCTAGAAAGCACAGTGGGATAAAGTGATAGATTTGAAGTCAGGAAGATTTGAATTTGAATCTTCTCTCAGAGACTTACTAGCTATGTGACCCCAGGCAAGTCACTTAACTTGATCAAGTCTCAATTTCCTCACCTGTCAGATGAGAACAATAATGGCACTTAACTCATAGGTTTTTTGTGAAGATCAAATGAGGTAATATATGTGAAATGTCTTCCAAACCTTAAAACTCTACAAAAATGCTAGCCATTTTAAGTTGTTGGGGGATTTTTATTGGTTGCTTCTAGGTGAGAAATGTTTATTTAAAAGGGTTTGATGTGCTAAAACAAAATGTATGAAAATATTTCCTTAAAAACACATATAATTTAAAATAGTGAAGAAAGAGGTGAGCAGAATAAAATTTATATGTATTGGTAAGTATTTGAGCTAAGGGAAAGTAATGGTATTGTAAAGCCATTAATGTATGTGAATCCATTTGTAACAACACTTACCAAGTGTTCCAGAAACATGTTGAATGTACTTACTCAGAAATAATTGAGAACTATAGAAAATAATACTTTGAAACTTACAAACATAACAATGTACCTGGTAATAAAAGTACATGGGTATAACTATGACATATATAAGAATTCTAATAGAATTACATAAGTCATAATGATGTCTGCCAATATTTAGGGAATACTATTTGAATACATGAATATAGATTTCCTACAATCCCAAACTCAAGTATATAAAATTTAAGTAAATGGCAGCATTCTTCATATGGCGCTTCCTTGCCTGGGAGGTACTGAAAGATTAGTTGATAGGTTCTGTGGCTTCAGTAAATGAGATCTTTTTGGCCGGCTCACATAACAAATGTGGAGACATACAGCGGCACATTTCCACCTGCTCGGGACTTGGGTTTCTCATGGGTGTGCTATTTCAAAGATGCCACATATCATTCCTGAATGTGGTGACAAGTTGAAGGCTTGTGGAGAGAGAGATCTCTCTTTCCTAAGGGAGGCTTTCTTATTTGGATGGATAGTAACAGAAGTCTGAAACCTTGGCTCTGTTTGTGGAATCCAGAATCCATTGGAGCCTCTTCTAAGGTTTTCTCCTATGAAATTTTAATATAACTGAGAAGAGCAACTTTTAGGACACATTCCATCTTATTTCTTATAGGACAGATTTATTTATTTATCATTTATTTATGTATCTTATTATTTATTTATTGAATAAATAGTAATTTTATTTTTTCTGATTATATGTAAAGTTTTCAACATTAATTAATTTTTTTTAATAAGGCAATTGAGGTTAAGTGACTTGCCCAATGTCACATGACAAATGTCAAGTGTCTGAAGCTGAATTTGAATTCAATTTCTCCTAACTCTTGGCACCTTATTGTATCTACTGCACTATTCATTTGCCCATCAACATTCATTTTTATAAGATTTTGAGTTGCAAGTTTCTTTTCTTCTTCTTCTTCTTCCCTTATCTTTTCCCCTCCCCAAGATAACAAGAAATCTGATGTAGGTTACTCATGTATATTCATTTTAAACATATTTCCATATCAGTCATTTTGTGAAAGAAAAATAAGAACAAAAGGAAAAAAAAACTACAAGAAAGAAAAATCAAACCAAAAAAAGGTGAAAATAGTATGCTTTGATACACATTCTGTCTCCATAGTTCTTTCTTTGAGTATAGATAGTATTTTCCATCCTAAGTTGTTTGGAACTGTCTTGAATCACTGCATTGATGAGAAGAACAAAGTCTATCATAGTTGATCATCATATAATTTTACTGTTACTATGTATGAAGTTCTCCTGGTTCTACTCATTTCATTCAGCAACAGTTTATATAAATCTTTCCAGGCTTTTCTGTAATCAATCTACTCATCATTTTTTATAGAACAGTAATATTCCATTACATTTATATACCATAATTTATTCAATCATTCCCCAATTGATGAACATCCACTCATTTTCTTTATTTTTTATTATTATTTTTTTATTTAATAGTGTTTTATTTATAGGTTGTATGCATGGGTAACTTTACAGTGTTAACAATTGCCAAACCTCTTGTTCCAATTTTTCACCTCTTACCCCCCACCCCTCCCCTAGATGGCAGGATGACTGGTAGATGTTCAATACATTAAAATATAAATTAGATACACAATAAGTATACATGACCAAAACGTTATTTTGCTGTAGAAAAAGAATCAGACTCTGAAATATTGTACAATTAGCTTGTGAAGGAAATCAAAAATGCAGGTGGGCATAAATATAGGGATTGGGAATTCAATGTAATGGTTTTTAGTCATCTCCCAGAGTTCTTTCTCTGGGTGTAGCTGGTTCAGTTCATTACTGCTCTATTAGAAATGATTTGGTTGATCTCGTTGCTGAGGATGGCCAGGTCCATCAGAACTGGTCATCATATAGTATTGTTGTTGAAGTATATAATGATCTCCTGGTCCTACTCATTTCACTCAGCATCAGTTCGTGTAAGTCTCTCCAGGCCTTTCTGAAATCATCCTGTTGGTCATTTCTTACAGAACAGTAATATTCCATAATATTCATATACCACAATTTATTCAGCCATTCTCCAACTGATGGGCATCCATTCAGTTTCCAGTTTCTGGCCACTACAAAAAGGGCTGCCACAAACATTCGTGCACATGCAGGTCCCTTTCCCTTCTTTATAATCTCTTTGGGTTATAAGCCCAGTAGTAACACTGCTGGATCAAAGGGTATGCACAGTTTGATAACTTTTTGAGCATAATTCCAAACTACTCTCCAAAATGGTTGGATTCGTTCACAACTCCACCAACAATACATCAATGTCCCAGTTTTCCCACATCCCCTCCAACAATCATCATTATTTTTTCCTGTCATCTTAGCCAATCTGACAGGTGTGTAGTGGTATCTTAGAGTTGTCTTAATTTGCATTTCTCTGATTAATAATGATTCATCCACTCATTTTCCAATTAGAACTGGGATTCTTAACCTGATGCCCATGAACTTGAAAAAATAATTAATTATATGTAATTTGATCAGTGGAGAATGTACATATTTCAGATGATCATAGAATTATAGATTAAGAACAGAAAGGACCTTAGGGATCATCTATCTCAACTTTCCATTTTATAGATGAGAAATTGGGGCACAAAGAAGATTTTTAGTTACTTTGCCAAATAGTCCATTAAACCTATGGCCAATATATCCATAGTTACTATTAACTTATATAATAGGGTGGGAATTTTTACCCTTTTTTGTGTCATGGAAACCTTTGTCAGTCTGGTGAAACCTATGGGTCCTCTCCTCCAAGGAATATTTTTAAATACATAAAATATCTGGCATTACAAAGGAAGCCAAGTGCAGTGAATGCATTTATCAAAATATTTTAAAGGAACAAGTTCATAGTTCTAGGTTAAGAACTTCTGTAATAGATGTTACATTGAATGAATTTAAAATGTTTTTTTATACGAAACTATAGAGACCAGAAACTAGAAAGTCTGTGATGTAGTTTTCTCCAGGCTCATGATTTCATTAGTGTATTGAAAATACTTCCATCATGCCCATTAGTTTGGAATGGCTGAATGTGATATATGAATTTAATGAGATATTATTGTTTTTAAAAATAATAAGCAGGCTAATTTCAAAAAAGTCTAGGAAGACTTAGATGAACTGATGCTAAATGAAGTGAGCAGAACCAGGAGATTATTATACATGGTAACAGCATGATTGTGTCATGATCATGATAGACTTAGCTCTTCTCAGCAATACAGTGATCTGAGACAATTTCAATAGTCTTAGAATGGAAAATGCCATCTGCATCCAGAAAGAGAACTATAAAGACTGAATAGGAATCAAAGCACACTATTTTTCCTTTGTTGTGTTTTTTTTCTTTTTGTCCTGATTTTTCTTTCACAACATGACTAATATTGAAATATATTTTAATCTGTATTGAATTGCTTACTGTCTTGGGGAGTGGGGAGAAAAGAAGGGAGAAAAAATTTGGAATTCAAAATCTTACAAAAATGAATGTTCAAAACTATCTTTATGTGTAATTAGATATAGAAATTTTAAAAAGAAAATACTTCCATCTATGCAGACCAATAACTCCTCCTTAATTTGGACTTGTAGAGAGTTGTCTGTGTGTGCCAAAAAAGTTAAATCATTTGCTTATGGTCACACAGGAAGTAGGTACCAGAGGAGGATCTTTTATCCCCACTTCATGGATGAGGAAACTGAAGCTTGGAAAAGTTGAGTCACTCAAAATTACTCAGATAGTGTCAGAGCCACAATTTGAATTCAGGTCTCCTGTGATTCCATGTTTAGCTTTCTTATACTAAATTGATATTGAGTCTGATTCTTTATGACCCCTCTTCTTCTCTCCTTCCCTCTCCCCCCCCCCATTTAGAATTTCTTGGCAGAGATATGGAATGATTTGTCATTTTCTTCTCCAGTTTATTTTACAGATGAGGAAACTGAGGCAAACAGGGTTAAGTGACTTATCTAGGGTCACAAAACTAGTATCTGAGGTCACATTTGATTCCTCTTAGGAAGAGGAGTCTTCCTGATTCTAGGCTTGGCACTCTATGCACTATGACAGCATCTATATTTGTGTTAATGAAAAGAATATTGGATTTGGACTCAGTATCTAAGTGCAAAGCCCAGCTCTGCTACCTTTTGTTACCCTGGACAGATCCACTTACTATCCCTCAGGTCCTCACCTGTATGAGAGGATTAGACCACATGCCCTCTAAGGTCCCCTTCAGCTCTAAATCTATAATCCTTTGATACCTTGTAGTCACAAACCCTAATTGGAACTGGTTTTAATGTGGGTTTGGTTTTTGATACATCTGTTTTGTTTGTAAAAATGAATCTTTAAGTTTCCTGGGAATACTTTCATGCTTAATAATATCTCTGTTTTTAAAAGTTTTTGTTCCAGTGGGTTGCTTGTTATTCTATGATTTTCAGTGTGCTTTATAATTATGAACTTAGACAATTATTTTCATTTGTAGTATAGAAAGAGAGGAAGGTCAACTGATCTAAACTAAATGATTTTTCAAGGATTATAATTCAACAAGTATTTAATTAAACCTGTATTTAATAAGCATTTGCTGTGTGTGAGACACTGTAGTAGGTACTGGGGAGACAAATATGAAAGCATATTAGATGATGGGACTAAAGTGATGGACTTTGATGAAGAAGGTTTGGGGCAGCTTTGCCTCACTTAAATCCCTGTCTTGATCTGTGATATCACTGGTGCTCTTCCAAAAATGAAGTAGGAGAATTCTGAGAAGGTGGCAGAGTAGGGCAGAAAACTTTTGGCTCTCCAAATTTCCTCTGCAGAAAATGGAACATTGCTTCAGAGGGAATGTAGAGCAGGAGACATAAACTGAAAGTCTGGGTAAAGCAGTTGTTCTCCTAAGACAACCTAAGAAGACTCCAGTCAAGAGCTAACTCCCGGGACATCTGCAGAATCAGCAAACAACAAGCCCTGGGGACAGCTGGGCTGCCTCAGTTTTAGAAACTTGTTTTTCAGACAGTTTAGGGGTCTGACAGATGAGCAGGAGAAGATTGAAGGACCCTTCACTGTTGAGCAATACCTAGCACAGTTGTGCTGGCCAGACCCATCCAAGGCTGGGATTCCCCTTTGGGGGAGAAAGAGCTAGCATATACCTGGTAAGTGCAGGAGCAGAAGGTCAAGGGACTTGAAGATCAGAATCCCTGATTTCCCAGGGAAGGGAGGACAGCTGTAGTTTGCAGCCATCAAAGACAAAAATGAAATAGTCCTTGCCTTTAAAAAGCTTGTATTCTGTTGGAAGATTCATCATGTAAGCATTATTTATTTGCAAAATAAATACAATACAAGGTATTTACAAAGAAAAGACAGAGTGCTTTAACAGGTGGGGAAGATCAGGTAAAGCCTCAGGAAGGAGGTAGTATTTAAGTTGGGTTTTGAAGGAAACTGGGAATTCTAAAAGGCAGAGAGAGGTAAGAACTGTACTCCAACAAAATGTGGAACAAAAAAACAGGGCGGTATAGTTGGACTATAGCCTATATGAAAGGGAGTAATATAAAATTAATCTAGAAAGGCAAATTGGAGCCAAATTGGGATGGACTTTAAATGACAAAATAGAAGAGTTTGTATTTGAGGCAACTAGGGGGCATAGTGAATAGAGTACTGAACTTAGAATGAGGAAGACCTGAGTTCAAATTTTGCCTTAGATGTTTATATGTGATATGTTTCTTAATCTTTCTTAGCTTTTATTTCCTTATCTGTAAAATAGAGGTAGTAATAGCATCTAACGATAATATATGTACATAACTTAGCATATCTTAGAGTGCTGCATAAATGTTAGCTATTATTATTCATTCCAACAGTGACTGACTCACAGTAACTGCTGCTTAATAAATGATTACTTGAAAGAAAACCATGAGTCAGCATTTATCTATTTCATTGTGGAGAGGTACTAATTGTTGTGGTTCTCCAAGAGGACCATGACCTCAGGAAGGGGATGCTGTGATATGCAAGTGAGTTGGACTGAAGTGAGGGAGGGCTGTGCAAGATCACCAGCCTCGCTTTCCCCTCCAGAGTCATCTGGTTCCAGTGGACAAATATGGATCAGGACACTTGGAGATGGCCCTGGATGCAGTGGGAGAGCTTAGCCTTTTAAAGTCAGGATCTTCCACAGGTCTCAATTTGACTGAGGTCGCACCCATTCGGTGATTAAGTTTCCAACTAAGGCAAAAAAAATCTCTTTCACCTAGTCAAAAAAAAAAAAAATCTAAGTAAATAAATCAATAAATCTGGGAAGGGACGACCCTCAGGATTTCTGGCCAAAGAAGAAATGTTTACTAGTTAAATTCAGTCTGAGTCAATCAGGACCCAAACAAAAAATAATAAGGCTTGGCCTGGGACCTGGAAACTGGATAATATTGCTCTAAACATTCATCCATCCCATACATATACCATACTACCTCTGGGAAGATTCCCTCCTCTTACATGATCTGAGTATCTTATTATTTGACTTATCCCTTTGGTTTATTTGACCAGTGGGGGAGTATATCTCCAGAGGGCCGCTGTTAAAATTCATGTTTTCTAGGACTGGAAATAGCACCTGGTTAGAAGCAGCTCTCATCTTTCAGCTCTTATCTTCTTTAATGCTGTAGATCAGTTTTTCAGATATTCATTGAATAAAACATTTGAACAGAAGAGATATTAAGTCTTTGTTGTAGACTATCCAAGTTATATATAGTAAGAGATGAACTATTTCTCTGTGGGTATCTCTTTTCTGTCCTGTCTTGTCCTGCTCTGTCCTGTTTTGTCCTCTCCTCTCTTCTCCCTTCCTCTCTCATTTATGGACTAAAACAAGTATTATTTAACATATTACAAAAATGTTTACACTTGAAACTACTAATCAATTATTTACAGCTTGCTATTCCTTTTAATAAAATATATAATAAAATTCTCATTTAAATTTTTTTCTTTCTTCCCTTCCCCATCTTAGAGATGGCTATCTTTAGACATAAATATATGTGTATATTTACATAAATACACATATTTATATAAGTACATACATACATACATAAGTACATATAAATGTAAAATTATTCTATACATGCTTCTATTTATCAGTTCTTTCTTTGCATGCAGAAGTCTTCCTTCAAATGTTCCTTGCTGTTAATTTGGATATTTATGATGGTCAAAATAATTTGCCCAAAATTATTTTTGAAAACACTATTACTATGACTGCACACAACAATCTGTCTTTTTCCATTTTTCCCTCTCCTCTCCTCTCCTCTCCCTTCTTCCTCTTCTTTCCTCCTTCCTTCTTCTTGCTCTTTTCCTCCCTCTCTCTTCTTTCTCCCATTCTCTCTGTCTCTCTGTTGCTTCTCTGTCTTTGTTTCTGTCTCTGTCTTTCTCTCTGTTTCTATCTCAGAAATATATAGACACACACACACACACATATATATATGTGTGTATATATATATATATATATACACACACATACATACACATATAGGTGTGGGTGTTAGCTAATTTCACTGAGGAAAATCTTCTAACAATGAGATGTATCCCAAAATGGAATGGACTATGTCACAAATTCTCTCTCACCTGAAGTCATCCAAGGTTAGATGATCACTTCTTCGAATGTTGTGCTGGGGATTCTCATTTAAAGAAGAAGCAATAATTTTACAGTGATTAGAAAACTGGCTTTGCATTCAAGAATACATAGTTTGAATCCTTCTGTGTGAGCCTGAGAAATTCCTTTAAACTCAGAGGGTCTCAGACCACATTACAAGACTGTAAGTTGCAGAACAATTACTGATTTATGTTGTTGGGATGAATTTTCTCACATAATTGGTATCTAGTTCTAGACCCCCAAACAAATTCTTACTCAGAGAGAGAAATTGGGTTTGATTGCCTGTTCCAACTCTGAAATTCTGTAATTCTTCACCTAAATCCCTGAACTAATCCTTCACTTTGAAGGATAGATTAGGTTCTTTTGTTACAGGAATTTATTGTCTTACTATTTTTTCTTCTTAGCTTATACTCTGAATGAATTCACATAGTTTACCACCTCAACCTCTACTACTGGTAATTTCACGAAATTCTTTATGTCTTTTGTCTTCAATAGCTTTTCCATGTGGCCTACGTGCTTATCAAATTTGCAAATTCTCCTCGTCCTGATCTATGGGTCCTGGAAAGATCTGTGGACTCTGGAAGAACTTACTTGCCTTGGCAATTTTTTGCTCGTAAGTAATATACATAAATGCTGTTGCTTTGAGGTTTGCGAAACACTGTCCTCTCATCAATTCTCATCATACCCACCCTCATTGTGGGGGAAAAAGTATTTGCAAGAGATCATCAGAATATATTCTTTAAAATAGTCTCTAGATAAGAGTTCGTGAGGCACTAATAGATTTTACTCTTTTAGCTACAACTCCTAAGGTATAGTGTCTGGCACATAAAAGGTACTTGATAAATTTATATTGGATTGGTGGAGACCAATATAAATTGGATTATATATGCACATACATACATACACACAGATATGTATATGCATGAGTTCAATCTTAAGGTATCACCACCTGGAAAAGTTGAAAGTCAGAATGTCTCTCATGATGAAGTCCTCTGTTCATTGCTCTAGGGAATATAACTGTGTATTCCATCATACAGACAGACTATTTTAGGATGTCTCTGAACAATATGAGATAATTGACATTGAAAGAACATTGCCCATGAAGCGAACCATCAGAATGAGTTCTCCACAAGAGATTATTTATGGGAAAATTTGCCAGCTGAGGACTTAAGCCTTACTACTCCAAATATTGCTTTTAAAAGTAGAATGACTTAAGAGTGATTTGAAAGGTGGAGTCTTGAAATGCAAATAAATGTTACCTGCAGATATAGATGTAAACCCTTGAAACTACAATGTGTCAGTCTGGTCATTGTTTTTTTTCCCCCTCTTAGCTTTTCATCTCTCTTTTCGTCAAATTAATATATATCTGAGAATTTACCATATTTTTTTTTATGTTTCTATGTGAAAATGCTTCTTTGTTAGATTCTAAAATAGACTGTTGGGAACAGTTTGGGACAGATGCCAACATGCCCATCACTAAAGACAATGATGTTATCTGTACCACTGAATATTCTCGGATTGTGCCCCTGGAAAATGGAGAGGTGAGTGTAACTAGGGAAGCTGTAAGAAATGACATTCAAAAGTGCACAAAAATTATGATAGGCATGTCATTCTTACATAAACAAAAAGCAATCAAGCTCACCTATTTGAGACACAGGTGTTAGTGAACTGTTGCTAAACTGTGATGAAAAAAAAAAAAACTTTTTATGATTTACTAGGTTGTGGTATCTTTAGTGAATGGTCGTCCAGGAGCAAAAAATTTTACGTTTTCTCCTACTCTGAGAGAGTTTACAAAGGCAACCAACATCCGCTTGCGTTTTCTCCGGACCAATACCCTTCTTGGACACCTGATCTCTAAAGCCCAGCGAGACCCAACAGTCACTAGAAGGGTGAGTAATTTTCAGCATCCCTACTGTTTTTTTTTAAATTTCTTACCACATTAAGTTTATTTAATTAGAGTTAAATTCTACAAGTATAGCTCATGGATCCCAAGAGTCCCTGAGACCATGGGCAGGGGGGATTGGAAAGGTGGTGAGGTAAAAATTATTTTTCATAATAATTGCTTCTTTGCAGTTGTGACCAACTCTTTGTGGGTAATACTAACACATTATTTGTCTATTAAGATAGTTTTCCCTTTTCCAACTACATAACTGTGGGAGGTCAGATTTTTTTCATAAACTTCAACTGGAATAATATATCACTACATATTGAATATTCAAGTGGATATGAGAATCAAATTGCCTTCTATTAAGCCAGAGATTAAAGAGATTTGCAAAAATATGTAAAACAATGACATTTTCCTATTTTTTATTTTGGAAAATATTTTTACAAAAATGTTATGTTATTGGGATTTTAGTTGTCATTTAAAAATGAATATTCTAAAGTTATCAGTTTTAATTTCTAATATGGTACATAATCCACATAAACAAAATTCTTTATGCATATGCATGCAGGGATATGTGGTTTCTTCAGTAATTTTTAGGAGAATAAAGCAGCCCTGAAACCAAAAAGTTTGCTGGTTTGCTGAAACTAAAAGGGCTGCTGGTTTACGAAATCAGTAATACTGATGGTGAAGGAGATGGTTTGTTTGCATTGCCAGGCCTGAATAAGAGTTGGGTTAATTTCTTTTGTTGCTTTTTAGAATCTATTTACATTTGTTTAACAACTTAGAATTTTCAAAGTACTTTCACGTGTACTTTCTCATCTGATGCTCCTAACAGTTCAGTGAAGTTTGTAAGGCTGATATTATTATCTTACAGGTAATATGACAAATAATAAAAGTTTTGCTCTGTACTCTGAGCATTTCATGTTTTGAGATGTCAAGAGAACACTGTTACCTTGTGTTCCTTTCACTTTATTCCTGATAGGGGAGAGGTCTTTCCAGTGTAATCATGGTTGCTGAAGTGTTTTTGTATTCCTAAGGCATGGGAACATTTTTCTTGTGAGTTTTACACATGTGAGGGCTTGAGAAATGGAATAGGAAGGGAGAAAAGAAAGTTAGTTTTTCTATAAACTGAAAAACTTTTCAAAGGGGCATGGAGGAATGGAGTAAGTATTTATTAAGTCCCTACTATCTGCCTAGCAGGGTTAGTTAGGTGGTATAAGAGACAGAACACTGAATCTGAAGTTAGAAAGATTCATTTTCCTGAGTTCAAATATGATCTCAGACACTTACTAGCTGTGTTGTCTCAGTTTCCACCTCTGTAAAACGAGCTGGAGAAGGAAATGCCAAAACATTTTAGGATCTTTGCCAAGGAAACTCCAAAATGGGGTCACCAAGACTCAGACATGACTGAAACAATTGAACAAAAAATGTGTAAGGCATTATATTAAGCATGTTACAAATTATTTCATTTGATAATGCAGGGAGGGTTAGGGATCCTATGAATGTGTGGGTGGTCGGTCTACCACCATTAATGCCAGGTTGTGCCCTGAGGGATCTTGTAAGAGTGGGTGGAAAATAAGTTGGATCATAATTTGTATACACTATTGGCCATAGAATGGACTTCCTGATTAGACTGAATCTGGAAAGGATTTTTTGTTGCTCCTGGTCATTTGGATCTAAACCATAATTCTGGCCTTGCTGATTTTATTAAATTGAGTATACTCTGCAGCTGCTTGAGTTTGAACATAGCCCTTTGCTTATGATTTTTTTGCACTGATTAAGTTTTTACTGATTGTTTGATCAGTTATTTTTTAGTTATGTCTGATTCTTTGTGAGCCCCTTTGGGGTTTTTTTGGAAAAAGATAATAGATTTGTTTGTTATGCTTTTCCAGCTCATTTTGCAGATGAGGTAACTGGGGCAAATAGGGTTAGGTACGTGTCTGAGGCCAAATTTGATTTCAGGAAGATGAATCTTCTCACCTTCTAACCCTTGGCTATTCTTTCTACCAATTACTGAAACGTGAAGTTGTGACCTCTCATAATCTCTGAGATTCCTCTAGCAAGGAATATAATGAAAATTTCCTTTCAGTACAGATCATGCATTTTAACCTGCTTATGGAAAGATTGGACTTTCCTAGTAGCAGATGAGAAATATCTGCAATTGTCAAAATTGAAGTCTCTGAGTATTGACACATAAAAGGTAGTATTGTCAATACTGGGTGATTCTGCTGAAAAGGCAGGAAGTCATGGTTTTGCCAGGAAACTGATGGTTTTTAGCTTGGAAAACAAAGTCATGTCATTAAATGATTAAAAGTCTTTAGCATAATTATTTATTCATTTATTTTTAAAACTTTTTATTTTCAAAACATATAATTATTTAAAAGACTTAAAAAGATTAAACAAACAAACCAACCTCTTTTCCTGCCTTTACTTTGCTATTTTGGCTCCATCCTCCACAAATTCATTTTCCAATTCAAAGTTTGCTGCTGATAAGTTTGTTCTCATTAGCCTACTTGAGGCTACTCCTGATCCAACTTTACTGACATAATAATTTGGAAGAACTGAGGAACATCTTTTAATCTTAACACGGACAACACTAGCCTATAAGCAATGCATGTGTGCCTTTAAGAAATTCAGTTTATGAAAATCCTGATAATAGTTACAACTATATCCTACCTTTTGCAAAACTCTTTCCTTGGAACAACCCAGTGAGTTGAGGTAGAATCATTATGTCCATTTTGTAGATGAAGAAAGTAGAGTAGAGGTAGAATCATTATACACATTTTGTAAATGAAGAAAGAAAAACTTAGAGAAGGCACTGCAGTGTAGCAGAAAGAATACTAGAGTCAATGGTCCTGTGTTTGAAATCTGCTTCTGATATTTACCAGCTGTATAAACATGGGCAAGTCACTTAACCTCTCTCAGCTTCAGTTTTCTAATCTGCAAAATGGCAACAATAATAGCACCTACAATACAAGGTTTTTGTGAGAATCAAATAAAATAATGTATGAAAAGCACTTTTTAACCTATGTGAATCTTTATTATTATTATAGTTAGGGGCTCAAGCCCTCATCTGTAAAATAAGCCAGAAAAGCAAATGGCAAATCACTCCATTTTCTTTGTCAAGAAAACCCCAAATAGGATCACCAAATTTCAGGGCTGAAAATAATTGAATGACAAAAGACTCTCCAGCTTCTCCTCCCCCTATATTTAAAATATCCTATGATTTACAAATAAATAAATAGCATCACATTTGACTTAAAAGTTTTCAGAAACTGAGCGGTTGCACAAAGCAAGGACAACCTGTAATATAACTATTGTTTGTGGTGGTGAAATTGCTTGGGAAGAGGGGAAAAAATAGGAGGAGAGAATGGTCAAAATGGGCTAAGCATTGGGGAAGAAGGGCTGTGAGAAGGAGTTTGTATATAGATGTATACTCACACCTATATGTTTATCTCTACTCTCTCAGTATTATTACAGTATAAAGGATATCAGCATTGGTGGAAGATGTGTCTGCAATGGCCATGCAGAAGTGTGCAGAGCCAAAGGTCCTGAAAACCTGTAAGTATATTGCATGTGGTACTCTTTTCTCTTCCCTCTACAATAGGTATTCTTAACCTTTTGGTCATAAACTTAAAAAAAAATGTGGATAACTATTTCAATATAATAGGATCAAATGAGATATTTGTTAGGTATTTTGTATTGTTAAGCCAGAATAGGATCTTAATCAGTGCTTATTTTCTTCCATTCTTTTTATCCCAGCATTTCAATTTATGTTTTCTGGGGAAATATTCTTCTGTGAAATGATCCACAGTCTTCATCAGGTAGCCAAAGGGGTCCATGACACAAAAAGGTTAGAAAATCTGCTCCAGAGGAAGCCAGTTGTGCTATGACTGGCTATTCAAGGAATCAATATATGTATATTTCATGTTATGTAAATAGTTTCAAGCAGGGAAATAAAGTAGATTATTTTTAAACTACATATCCATGCCATAGCAGAGCAAGAGGTACCAGTATTTTTAAAGTTTCTGCATGGGTTAATGTACTCTTGTAGAAGAGATAAAAGTATTTATTTAAGGAGATAAAATGGGTTGTACATTAGATATGGAAATCATTTTTGTTTAACATTCCATTTCATATTTTAAAAGTATATAATTTCTAAAGAGTGATACAAAACAGTTATTTTAAGTAATAAAATAACTGCTCTAGGTTTATACATATAAAGAAAATTTCATATATTCTGGATATGTGCTTCCAACAATGTGGAAATTCTTATCACCAGTGTAGCACTTGTCATCTTAGAGACAACCCATGTCTCTTAGACTTACAACTAACAAATTCCTTATACAGGATTCAAACTGTGTTTTTACTAATTCTGAGTCTAGTCTGTTATCCACTGTTATGCCCTGTTTGGGTATAACAGTTAGATACTTAAGTGATGGAAACTGATAGAAATGAAGAGGCACTTTTAATTTAAAAAAAAAAATCTCCCCTACCACCTTGAAATTCTCAATCTTTCTCAAGGGTTAAATCATTGCTTTCTGGGAAAGGCAACATATTTCCCAATCTCTTTAATCTCATTAATTCCTTGACATCTATGACTGTCATTAATATTTATGTTCTGATTCTGAATATCAAAGAACAAAAATACAGCCAAATCCATTCCTGATAGGATCTATTAACAGCAGACAAACTACCCACCCATAAAAAAGACAGATATATATATTTCAGTCTCATTGCCACCTGTGGGTCTTAGTCTTATTTTGGCTCTGGGAAATGTAATTTAGGAAATCAACTTTGCCCAGAACTACACATTGCTTTGAGTGCTCCGAAGTGAATAGAGCCTGTAGGGTTTTATATTGAGGTAGTCAAAGGCAACTAGGGCTCTTTACAAATACACAAATATAGGGTTTTTAGAACATAGGGATTCCTAAGTTCAACAATTCACAGTGCAATCAGTTAAAAAAAAAAAGAGGGATTGATAGAATTCCTTTAGTATCAGGGACTGAACTTATAGTGAGAAAATTGAGATTTTGAGGGATTTTTATTTATTCATACGTATCCACTACAGAGGTAGTGAACATTCAAGGTGGCCTTTAAATGCTGGCCTTCTGACTCCTCTACACTTTACTGTTTAAAGTATACTCAAAAGATTTTTTAAAACAGCAAACAATGAGCATATGACAGTGCTGGAAATGGTATATTCACTCAGTAAACATCATGTCCATTTTTCAATTAAGTATAAAAGATTTTGCCACATAATTTCTACTAATGAGATAAAGGTATTTTTAGGATACTAAAAAATTTCAAGAATATACAGCACTGAGGAAAAAGTTCTTAATTTTTTGTGTCATTGATTTCATGGCTGTCTGATGAAGTCTCTGGACCTCTTCTCAGAAAATGACCAGAATAAAATACATAGGTTTACAAAAGAATAGTTTCTGAAATTTAGTTGTAAAAATATTTAAGAAATGCCAAATTAAGAACCTCAGAACTAGGAAATATCTTGCAAATGTTGGAAATTCCAGATCATTATTTCTTATTCTTCTGAGTCAGTCAAGTGTGAATATATTTTCTCCTTTATCCCATAAAGTTACTTTTATTTTTTAGAATCATATGTATTATAACAAAACAAGATATAACTGAACATGAATAATTTTTGTGATGGCTAAATTGGTAGACTAAAAATAGATCACAAAGAGGGTGGGGGAGAGGAGAGAAATTAGTCTTACCTATTTGCCTATAAGAAAACTCAGACTTTTGCTCTTAAGTTACTGAATGTGTGTTAACATGGTTCCTGGGAGCAACATCTCAGTACTGAAAATAACTGTTTCCTTGACTTTCTGTAAAATTGAATATAAGATATAGATTAAGGACACTTAATACTCCATTTTATTTTCTTACAGGGTTGGTGACCATATCATAAATTTGTAAAAATTATATGCCTTAGGAATGTTAGTATTTGTTTGCCATGTTCATTTTTATTTGCTAAACCAACATGAAGGAAGTAGTTTCCTTTCCTTGAATGTCTTCCCAAAAGTAAGATTTATTTTCTTACAACACCTAGGTTTCAATGTGAATGCCAACATAATACATGTGGGGAGAGCTGCGATCACTGTTGTGCTGGTTACAACCAGAAGCAGTGGAGGCCAGCAACAGCTGAGAGAACTAATGAGTGTGAAGGTAAGTGGAGAGAAAGTGCAAATAGCAAATTTTTGTTTTCAATTTTTCAGCTAATCAGTATTTGTCTTCCTCCCCAAAATGCCATAACTTATACATGCAGGGGAGCCTTGTTACCTTCAAAATCGTCACCTTAGGAGACTATTCACTTATTTTTAATAATACAATCAGAGTTCTGAACATTTTAGAGTCTCCTTTTGGAATTGTCTTCAAAACTTGCAGTAGTTATTCAGTGAATAAGGTTTTGCTTCAATGATGGCATTTCTTCTCTCTTAGAGAATGTATTTAATTTTCAGGAGATACAGCAATCAGAATCAAATCTGTTAAATGGAGTGGGTATTCAATCTAGGTATGTCAGTTTGGGTTAAAAAACAAAAGATGAACATTTAAAATAAAATTTATTTCCTTTTGTGGCTTCTAGTCTCTCAGAGGCACTGTTTCTCTCATGCTTCTTGTGGAAGAGGAAAGCAACATTTATTAAGCACTCATTGTGTGTCAAACATTGTGCTAAGCACTGGAGATAAAAAGACAAAAATGAAACAGTTTCTGACTTCCAAATTTTACTGACTCAGTGTCTCTAGATTAAAAATATCTTCCCAAGCTGGTTCCTTTGAAGGACATCTATCTGTCTGTCTGTCTATCTATCTATCTATCTATTATTATTCATCCATCATCTATTTATGTCTATCTAAAATACATGTTGATATGTGTATGTATGTATGCATACATACTAAATACATACTAAATTTCTCTCAGCCTCCTTTTCCTCTTCTGTAAAATGGTAATTAAAGTACCTATCCTCCCAGGATTGTTGTGAGGTTCCAGTGAGATGATATATGTTAAGTACTTTGTAAACCTTAAATTGCTATTTAAATATTAGCTATTATTTTGAATATGGGAGGTGATGATGGTGACCCGGAGGGGCCACTCCTGTTATGACTTGCAGATGATAGTTTCTTATACTTTGAATAATGACTGATCCCTTAAATCTCAATAATTGCAATTTGATTAGTTCCCCAAATCTAGGACAATAGTGAAAGACATTTTCATAATTATAGTAGATATGCATTAATCCAACATATATTAAAAATGAAGATAGTTTTCGTTGTAATGTTTCTAAGCTGTCAGTATAGTAGAAAATTGCATGTAACCTATGGAAGTTAGACATGTTAGGGCTTATTTATCAAGTACCCTCTGAATTCCATTTGAATTATGTTATTTAAAGGTAAACATCCTCTTTGAGAAATAACTGATGTGTAAATATAGATGACTTGAAGTTGATTTTCATGGTGCCAAAAATGAAACAAAAATCAACAAGCTTTAATGCTTTAAAGAAAAGGGCACATCCTAATGTGTAACAGCTGACTGCTTTTGTTTGCTTCCTCAAATTCATTGATTTTATTAAACTATACAAACACATGTATTACTAGGGAAAATTAGGTAATTCAATCCAAGTAAGGATTATTAAATTCCAGTAATGAATACAAGTTTTCTTGATAAAAACAAAAATTGATCCAGAAAAAATTACATTTTCTTTTATAATTTTTTATTTTGATGAAATTGTGTTTGTATGAGACCTTTATTAAGAATCAACTATATACAAAGCACCATTCTAAGTACCAAAAATCTGTATGTACCTTACCCTCCAGGAGAATGGGAATGGGAGTAAGGAATGGATAAATACATTGATAATTATGACAAAGGGATGGCAGAAAGTAGAAACCAAAGTCCTTTGAGAAATCTTTGGAAGGAGGTATTACTTTCATTTACAGGAGGGTCTATGTACATCTGAGTTGAGTCTTGAAGCCCCTCATAGGTTGACAGCTTTCAGAAATGAGCGGTAAGAGAGAGTCTGTACTTCTTGGGCTTCAAGACCACTAAAGACCCTCCCAATTCCAGGAGTCAGAAGCACTAGAGGTCTGACATTGGTGGAGACTTAGAAGCCAGAAATAGTGAGGGATTGTGTCAGAACCACTACCAGAGATTTGAAGCAGAGATATAGGGCATAGTTTGGATATTCACAATCCATCTTAGTATGATAATAAAGAGCAGGTCCTCAGTGTTAGGGATCCCCCGCCCCCAAGAAGATCAACATTCGATTTATTGATCTTGTTCACATTTCCTGTAGTAGTACTGGAAAATTGATCACTAGAGATTTATTGACCTAGACGCCCTCTCCTCCTTCTCTCTCCTTGCCTTAACTTTTTGCCTCACTAAAATGAGAAAGAAGGGACACCATCCTCCAGTTTTCTTATATTTTATACCCAATCATGCATTCTTCATACTATTCTTTGCTATTTTTTTGCTATTCTTTGAACAAGTCACTCTATTTACTGATTATGGACATTTTCATTAATAGTTTCCTAACTTGGAATGTGTTTCCTCTGCATCTCTACCTCCTGACTCCCTCAGCTTCCTTCAGCTTGCAGCTGAAATCTCATCTTCTACAGTGGGATTGGGGATCCCAATCCTTCTGAATTCTGGTGCCTCATTCGGTTGATTTATCCTATATATAGCTTGATTGTAAATATCAAGTACAAATAGTATCTTTTCTCCTATATTAGACTGTTCCTCAAGTCTTGTTACTTTTTTTGTATCTCAATGATGCATGTCAAAGCATCGCCTCTCTGATGTCATGGTCCTTTTTAAGAATGAGAGATAAACATCACCCCAGTGCTATCATTACAAATAGTGGGTGTTTAATAAATTATTAATAAGTCAACAATAAATATTAAAAAATGATTATAATTAAAATTTTAAAAATAAATGTCAATTATTATTGAATCACTGACCTGGCCTTTAGTGGACTGTAAGTGCCATCATCTTGCTCTCTCACTTTGGGGCTGTCTGCCAGGATGAAATAACCCTTTCCTTTGCTTCCACTTCCCCTTCTTCTATGACAGTCCATTTTAGCCATAATCTTCCAGATCCCTTATCTTTATCTACTCTCCTCCTCCATTGTGTCCTCTGAAATTCCAGTGCTGTTGTAAGCAAACTTCTGTTCTTCCTCTGATAGGCACTCATGGTGTTTACCTTCTGGTACTCTCTGGAAGACACTATATCCTGAGTCACCTTTCCTTAATAAATCCAAACCTTTTATACCTTTTACTTATTGGGCCAAGACAATCAGTGGGCATACTCTTGGCTCTTAAAGAACCTCTTTAAGGTACACTCTCCATCTATGTCACCCTGTCCAGATCCTTCCATAGTTTTTTATTAGCCTCCATGCCATTCTCTCTTCTTCCTCACACTGAAGGACTTTGGTATCTTCCTAATTCATCAGTGTCCTCATGTCCTATAACTTACATCTTTACTCCACTATAGCCATCCATGAGGTTGTCAAACCCTAATTTTCATCCTTACTCAAAACCGCCCTTCTTCCATGACCTGAAATCCCTTTATAATCACAGCCTTCTCTACTTCCATCTCTCTCCCTCATCCTCAATCTTCCTAAATCTGTATTTTTGCCCACTTTGACCTCTAGTACCTTTCTATCCCACTAGTTCTCCCAGATCATCACCCATGCTCTGGCCTCAGTAGAGTAGAGGGAATGCTGGAATTGGAGTCTGGAAATTAGAATTCTGGAGTTGAATCCTAAAACTGACACTTTTTGATTTTGTGATCTTAGACAAGTCATTGAATTTCTGAGCCTCAGTCTTCCGTTTAAAAAATGGGGTTAATACAGATAGTACCTCTAAAAGTTATGCTTAAATGAGATAAATGAGTTTTGCATCTTTCATTAGAAATGTTAAGAAGAAATGAATGGGAGGGTTACAAGAGTGGAGAAGGGAGCTCAAGGCTTCAGTTTTCTTTGTAATGTTGGAAGTGAGATCATGTACTTAAGTGACTGGAGGAAGAATGGAATTCAGGCTACCACCTCCTTTTAAAAGCCCTATTTATGATTTAATTGCAGGCTTTAAGCTTAAAAACAAAAAGGGGGCAGGAAACAAACTTCCCATTTTACCACCAAACTAAAAAAATAAAACTTCCTTCTCATGGTTTTAAATTGACTTATGAAATTTCCTAGGCTTTTCCATTGTTTTCTGATATAAGAATACATTTTATATCAGAAGCCACTAAGATGTACTATTTTTAGGAAGTTACTAAAGATCTGACTTTAATGATGAACATTAATTTGTGTTTTCCTTAGTTTGCAATTGCCATGGTCATGCCACAGACTGTTATTATGATCCTGATGTTGAGAGGCAAAGTGAAAGTTTGAACATCCATGGTGTTTATGAAGGCGGAGGGGTCTGCATTAATTGTCAGGTAAGAGATTTTTCAAGTCAAAAAGTGTTGTTTTTTTTTTAATGGACCTTTGGCAGAGATAAACACCAGTAACATTCAGAAGAGTAGCCTATTGAGAAGTGATATGCATTTAGAAAAAAGGTAATGCTAGCTTTTATATAAGGTATTATTAAAGACTTTTAAATTTTCCAAGAAAGGTAAGAGGATTTAAAATTAAGACAATTCCCCACTTTTTTGTGTATACAGAAGTCTTTGCTACTTGTGACTCCTAAATGTGCAAAATTAGGCTGAAGAATATCCTAGGCCATCTTGGTCACTGTATTCAGTCAATAATAGGGGCAGCTGCTAGGTGCAGTGAATAAAACCTTGTATTTGGAATCAGGAAAATGATTTCAATTTTTGTCATTTTAGTCCTGACTCTGTGAACCCATTTGGAGTTTTCTTGGCAAATAAACTGGAGTAAAACTGGAGTGGTTTTTGCCATTTCCTCCTCATTTCATAGGTAGGGAAACTCAGGCAAACAGGGCTAAGTGGCTTTCCTAGGGTCATACAGCTACTAAGTATTTGAGGCCAGATTTGAACTCAGGAAGATGACTCTTGACTGTAGAACCAGCACTCTATTCACTGTGCTACCCAAATTTGGCCTTAAATATTTATTAGCTATATAGTCAGTACAGGTCACTTAATTCGTTTGCCTCAGTTTTCTTATCTCTTACATGGGAATAATAATAGCTATCTCCTAGAGTTATTGTATTTAATATTTATAAAAACACAACACAGTGCCTGGCACATATCAGGAACTTAATTTTTGTTAAAATAAAAAAATTAACAGATCATAATCTGAAAGATCTTCAGTGAGTTTGAAACAAGGCTTTGGTAGGGGTTTGTAGAATTTTATGTATGACTTAGCTAAAGACTTAATAGGCATGTTTATTGGATCTGTCAAGGCCACAGAGACGGCTTGAGAACAGTAGAATCCAAAAATATCTCAGCAAGCTAGAACAATAGAAGTGAATCTATTAAGGTGAAATTTAATGGGGATAAGTGTAAAGTCCTTTGCTTGTACAAGTAATAGATGGGGGAGATAGACATTAATAGCTCAGAATCTTATACCCTTCAGCAAGCTTGACGTTAGATAGTAGTGTGTCACGGCTACTAAAAACAAAACAAAACACCTTAACAGAATCTTAAGTCTTTATTAACAAAAAACACAATATCCAGCTGAATGGAGATAACTACAGGGCTCTTCACTGGTAAGACTATGATGTTGGTTTCTTAGTTTCTAAATATTTGTCCCTTTTAAAATGGAACACCAAGATGGGTATAGTTCCAGAAGACAAAACTAGCACCAAGGAGTTGAAGCAGATTTTTACGTTGATATTAGAATTTTGTTCCCCAGCAACAGAAGACTTATCTTGTGAAGTAAGGAGTTCCTAATCACTGTGTATGTTCAGAGGCTAGAGTTGAATTAACCTTTTTTTTTTTTTTTCCCTTTACTCCTTGATATTTTGAAGTGGAAATTCTTGTGTATTCACAGACATGTCCTGACTTTGGGACCCAGCTTTTAGGTCCTGGGTATTTTGTGAGTCAGAATTCTCTCCAAACTACTGCTAATAAATTCCTATTGATATGTTTTACCTTTATCATAGGCTTTTAATTAAGTAACAATGCAAATAAAAGACATAACATTTTCCACATAAATTCTGAGCTCTCTCCTATGAATGTTATATACTTCTTGATGAGAGGGAGACCTTTATAGGAAATATGTGGGGCTTATCAGTACATGGAGGGAGGGTATCTATTCAGGTCACATATGGAGGAACAACTCATCTTTGCAACTATATTTTACTGACATTAGATCTGCTTTCAGCCAGACTTTGAATTTCACTGGTTCCTTCATGATGTTCTATCTTAGCTGATTTCCACTTGATATATCTGTTGTTCATATTTCTATTCCAGCGAAGTTGTTAACTAGCTTCTTCACCCATTGCATCCACTGTGGGGATGTGATTAAAAAGCCTCTCTTTTGCTAAGCCTGATGAAACAGAAGGTGTATCTTCTTTAATCTATTCTCCATTTCTCCCTGCTTCCAATAATATACTTACAAATTACCTGGGCATATGCATAACATTTCTAACACATATAATTTATAGCACAATAAACATCAGAAGATATTTATGTGAAATTATTATAATAACTGTTCTATATAGCCTATAAAGTAAGCACTTCTAAACAGAACACATGCCAGTGCTGACATTTAAAACAAAATATAAATTTCATGTAACATATAACACCTAGCATAAATAATACAATATTACAACTGTAACACTGCAATTATCACATATAATAAAATATGCATATTACATATCAATGAAGCATATAACTACCTAACAATATAAGCATAAACAACAAAACATTAACGATATAGAACATAATATTTAGATTATATTTGTAAATATAACATGTTATACTCAATGCATCTGATGTATTTATGTCATCTGATGACATAAATATTCACCTTCTTCCATTTTCTCTAGAATGTCGTAGCTAACTAAACTTGGTTACTGGGTGCCTGTCATGAGCAGCACCCACTGCTTCCTTTATAGCATTCAGTGTTAGTTTGTTATGTTATATGGTTATAATAATAATATTCTATTCTATAGCTCCAACTTCTGTCATTTTCTCAACAGTAAGGGGATTTCTTGGGGACAAAATTTGAGTCCTTCAGACTCCCTCTTAGTTCTTCTGCATGTGGTTGTTCCTGTTGCTTATCAACCTGGGACCACCAGGACAAGGCAAACTACAACAAAGTTCACCTCTATTGATGGCAGTCTTTTGTGAAAGATTCCCAGGTGCAGCAGTCAATGAGTTCTTAGGGTCTTTGGGATCTAGGATAACTTCTATCTCCAGATCCATCATCTTTATGGATAGAAGGCAGTCTGGTGGACATCAGCTTCTGTTTAACCAATTCTATATTTGCTTTTTGGGTGCATCTGGTATTTGCATGCCCATCTAGGCCACAGTTACAGCAGAATATTCCCAGACCCTTCTGCCTCTGCTCTACTGGCCATGTTCTAGCTTCAAGCCTATTTGATCTCTGCCCCCACAATCCCTTGTCTTCTTTCTGGGAAGAGTGGTATTGATCAGCATTCCATTTTTCACTGGGCAATCTATGAGTGTCAGTCTTCATGCTTAACTGAGTGTGATTTGGTTCCATTCTCGTTTCCATGGATGATACCTGAGAAGAGGTTTCAGTAAGCATTCTGCTGGGTTGTAGACTTCTATCTCCACAATCGAGTCTGTTCTCATACAATTTCACTATCGCCATGAGATCCTGATATTTAATCTGCTGTTTCTCTTTTTCCAATTTAATAATTTGTATTTGTAGGTCTCCATCATCTAAAAGTCCAGAAGCTACTTGGGCCAATCTAATAGCATCCACTTCACTGGGCTTCACAGATCCCTTAACAACTAAATTCTGTAGCAGTTTGTCTACTCGCCCGACAAACTCAGAGGGTTTCTCTCCCTTACGCTGAAAGGTCGTAAGAAACTGGACATAAGCTTGTTGTGGAGTTTCTGAACTACCATATTGCTTATCTAACTTTTGCAGACATTCTAATAAAGTAGCATCAGGGGTCTGTAATTTCAAAATACGTATGAGTTCAAATGCTCGTCCCTTTAGACTATCCATTAGTCTTTTCTGTTTTTCTGTATCATTCACTTTCCATTGCTTTACTATTTCTGTAGCATGTTTTATCCAAGAGTCATAAGGTTCTTCTCCAGGAGGACATGGATGTTCCCCCGAGAAACTTCTTAATTTTTCAGATTGAGATTCTTCTTCTGGCTCAGATTCAGCCTCCTCACTTTCTTCCAGTCTGGACTTCCCTCCATACACATGTCTCACATCATCTTCAGACAATCCTTCCCTTTGCAGAACAGTCTTAAGCTTTCTTTCTATCTCTTCTTCCTCAATGGGGGGTATAATGACAAGTTTCCAGGTATTCTCTCCTACTGTAATTGTACTAGGGATTTTAGAATGGTCTATCGGTTCAGACAATTTACAGAAAACAGACAAGGTGATATTTGTCTCTTCATATCGTCTGGTCAGTACTTGACATTTTCCCAAAACACTTATTGCATTATGTAAGACATTTTCAATGTCCTTATCTGTTAGGTCATGAGGCACTCCTTTAACAAGCAGACCTCTGTATAAATCCAAGTGCATAGCTGTGCACCACTGTTCTAAAGTTTTGTCATCCATATTATTTTTCCTCTTTTTTTAAAGACACTATTTAATCACTATAGAAGTAAACTATATACTTCAGTAGCATCTCAACATACTGTACAATAATTCAGTTGTTAATGAAAAGGTTTGACCTGTTTAAAAAGAAAAGGAAAAAATTGGAAAACTTTGGTGACTAATAATTATATAGCCTCCCACCAACTTCCCCAATGGATCCCCACGATATATAGGACATTCAAAATTGGGATCCTATATGATGATTTTGTCAATTCCAGGACAAATCAATGGGAGATTTGATAAAAGTCCCTATAGTATAGTTAACAAAGATTCCCCCTTTTCTCTTGGAGGTCCTAGTTAGCTATACCAGATCCTAGGTCTTTTGTGGTTCATGATTCCCTCCAAATCATAGCTTATAAGCTTTCTAAGAGGTGTTTTACTTTTACCAGTCAATCATGGGAAATGGTTTAAAAGAAAGGTATTTTATGTTTTACATGATTACACATTGTATAACCTATATCAAATTGCTTGCATTCTCAAAAGGTGGGAATGTAGGGGAGAGGACCTGTAACTCAAAAGTTTTAAAAACAAATATTCAAAATTGTTTTTACATATAACTGGGGAAAAATAAAATACTAAATTAAAAAAGAAAGTAAATTTTTTTAATCAAGTTGCCCTGAAAATTATTTGACATAGAGAATATCTGCTCACAAACCTTGGGCTATAAATATATATACAATGGGAAAATAGACTTTCATAGGAATTATGTGTGGATCTACCACACATGTGGACATATATATGACCAGGGCACCAATAGGAAGCTCTTACAGGGAGCATATACGACTAGGGCACACAGAGGGACAACTCACATCTCCGATGATACAGTTAGAAGTTTTCATCAGCTGCTACAATCTTTGGTATTACTCTGTTGCCAAGTAGCGCTCTCTGTTGTATCTCAGCTCTTCCCTGCCGAACACTGTTATCTCAGCTAATCCTCTTCCAAGTGCTGTATCTCAACTGCTTCTGGTTGGTCTTCTTGCTTTTACCCCAACAGATAAGAAATATCTTTGTTCCAATTGATCTGTCAACCAGTTAGCCAGTGTCCTTCATCATCCTGTGCATATGCAGTAGGTACAAGTGCATGTGCTCATAGGCTACATCCTTGTTGTTGGCTTCTTCTAATTCCTCAGTTAGGGGGCTAGCTTTAGAGTTAACTAACTGAAAGTCTTCTAGAGATGCTGTGACTGAATTAGGTTTTTTTCTAAAGGTTAATTTTACCTTCAGCCATCAATCTCAACCAATTGCTATGAAACACGCTACAGCCTTCCCACTCAGCTCTCTTAAGTCAGTGATTAAGAAATTCATCACTGCCATGTTGTAAAGACTAAGGTACAGACTAAGGCAGAGACTAAGGGTCAGCTGTATCTTTTGAATTCTACTTAGAACTCTTCTGTTAACTGCTTCTCTTCTGAACTCTTTGAGTAACTGCTAAACACTTCTCTGAAATGCCTTAGCCTTGCTCTTCCTTATGTTCTTCAGTTCAACTGTCACCTAACTTATGGCCAGAAACCCAATTTAGTTCTTAGGTCTTCTCATACTCTCTGATGTAAATTTGCCAAAAAGAGATTGAGTCATCCTGGGGTAAATAAACATTTTGAATCTCATCTCCTCTGTTCAAATGCAAATTGTAATAACTCCTGTCAACTAGGAAGACATGAAAGGCTTTAGACCTTTGGCCTCTTCCCCTGGCAACAGCACATGCTAGTCTGGTTGCTCCCAAGTTTCCCTACATTTGTCTGACATTTCAAAGAGGGAATGTGCTGCTCATTCCTTCAAAGGTTCAATTGCAGTCTGTGGTGTGTGTGTGTGTGTAATGTCACAAGAGAGATGGTAGTGAAATAATTTATATACTATTTATATGTTATTAGTGCTAGACTTAAAGTCAGCACCAGAGTATAAATCTATCAAAATTTTCTTGTGTTAAAATTCATAAGAAAATTGAAATATGTTTCTTATAAGCTATTTTCAGAAAATAATTATATTATATATTGCATGTTCAATGAGTTTGTTTTTAAAGGAATGGGGTTATCATTTAATTATCATAAGGACAAGTGGGGTTCCAGGGCAGAAATTTTATGAGTGAAAGTCCTCTGGCATATGTTGTCTGACCCAGACCTTAAGGCAGCTGGTGAGAACATGGCTAGGAAGTCAAGTGAAGCTCATGGAGATCGGTTTCAATGTAATTGGAAACTGAGGCAATCACCAATCTGGACAATAAAGGGCCCAGGATAGTGGTTCTAGGTTTCAGAAGGTTAAGTCTTTTGGGTCATAGGAGGACTTTAAATGCTTCATGTGGAAATTTACAAGATGTTAATAAGAATGAATTGGTTATAGTGCATATAAAATCCAGAATTCATTTGCCAAAGAATAAAATGTAGGGAAATTAGGCCAATATGGTTTCATCTGGCCATGGCTGTAGTTCTAAGCCAGCCTCATGTCAGTAGAATCACACAGGAATGGCCAGTCTTTTCACAAAATGAAAACATATCAAAGTTATTGTTTGTTCTGAGTAATTCACATAACATTATAGCAATGTAATATTAAATCCAAAGACTCCAACTACTCAGGTGAAAAGGGAAACATTATTTGAGAAAAGAAAATACTTGGAAAAGTGAAAATAATCTGACTAAAATTAGGTTTAGACTAACATTTCATATCATATACCACAATAGGCTACAATGAGACATGGGACCTAAATATTAAAAAATCACATTATAAATTCAAGGATCCAGGGAGTAATAGATACTTTGTACAACTATTGATAGAGGATAAGTTCTTAAGAAAACAAAGGACAAAGGAGAGCACAGGAGATAAAATGAACCATTTTAATCACATAAAGGTAAAAACATTTTCATATCAATGAAAATTAAAAGGGAATTTTGTGAGGGATGGAAATCTTTGCAACAACCTACTCTAATAAAGTTTGATATCTAATATATATAGGGAACTGCCTCAAATATATAAGAACATAAGTCTGGTAGCTCTTAATGAAGAAATCTAAGCTATCAGCAATCATTAGAAAAAAAATGCCCCAAATCATTAATAGTAAAAGAAATGTAAACTAACTCTGAGGGTCTATAATATCCCAATGTGATTGGATGACATAAAGAGGAAATTACATTTGGTGGAGAGAAGTTAGGAGAACACCAGTGAAGTCTTTGGCAGAGTTCTGAATTGGTCTAGTTATTCTGGAAAGCCCTGGAAAGTACTACCAAAAAAGTCATTCAGTTGTACATAACCCCTGACTCAGTGATATCACTATTATACACATATATCCCAAAGAGAGCAAAGAAGGAAAAAAAGGGTCCACATACATAAAGCTATTCATAGTAATACTGGAAAGCTAAAGAGGTGCTTATGAATTAGGGAATGGCAAAATAAGTTATGGAAAGGGAATAAACATCTACTATATGCAAGACACTGTACTGAGGATTTTACAATTATCTCATTTGAGCCTCACAGCAATCTGGTAAAGTAGGTGCTAGTATCCTCATTTTACAATTGAAGAAAATTAGACATTCAGAGGTTAAGTAATTTGCTGGGGGTCATATAGCTAGGAAGTATTTAAGGCTGGCTTTGAACTCAGGTCAGTCCCAGTACTCTAATATGTACCACCTAACTGCCCCTAAATTATGGTAATGTGAATATAATGGAATAGGAGTGTACAATATAACAATGATGAAAGAGTTGGCTTCGGAGAAACCTGTAAAGAATTACATGAACAAAAACAGTTAATAATAGATAAAACTCTAACAAAAAGTTGGGTTGAACAGAGAAAGAGGCAGAATTTGTGGAAAAAACAATGCCAAAATGAAGAAAAGTGGGTCATCATTTAAAAAATATGATCAGAAAAGAACAAAAGAACATTCAGAGGGAAACTCAAATAAGACAGCTTTAAATATTGCTTTTTTAATTATGTAATTTCAAAAATAAACTATATGTAATAGAGATCCAGGTTTCTGACGGAAATCTCTTCTTTATCTTTATATATATTTATTGATGTTTTTCAAGTACAGAATAACAAAATTAAAAACATAGAGCAGACTGATTGACTTTGAGGAAATGTCTTTCCCCTTACCAGACTCCTTCAAATAGGGGATGTTGTTGAGTGAATTTTTGTTAGTAAAGAGAATTTGGCTGACATATTATCTCTTCAGGATCATTTTCTTAGTAAATAGACATTTATGAAGTATTTACTATGTGCCAAGTACTGAAGATACAAATAAAAAGGGGAAAAAAGCCAGACCCTCCTCTGAAGGAGCTCAAATTTTTATTGGGAGAGATATCATATAAATAACTAGGTACTAATCTCAGAAGAGGAAGACGATGCCTTGTACTGCCTTTACAATATTTTTTTTTCTTTTTTGATTCTTTAGTTCACATGAAGTTACTGATATGTTCAGGCGAGTTGCATTTTCCCCATCTGTTGAATTTAAAATGTGTATTCTGAAGTTTGACTTTTATTTAGTAAAAGTATCTTTAATGTTATATTATCTTCAAAAAGCCCCAAGAAGGCAAAAAAATATAATACTTCTAGAAGGAAAGACCCTTTCTTGCTCTTTCTTCCTTTAGTAAAATTGTAATAAATCATATTTAAGACTGAAGCATCTCCACTTTGCTTTTATATTTATTATTTGTTTTGTTTTTGACGTATTTAAAATACAGACTTGGGCCCCTTTCCTGAGTGAGAGAATATCTGAGCCAATTTTTCTCTCTGCTCCATGACTTGCAATCGCACTGATCTCCTTTGCTTTCCAGATGCTTTACATCAAAGATTAAAAGCTGTGGATGCCCTTTCTTTATTATGACCATTTTCTGGGTTCTAGGGAAAGGTACTTTTTTAAGTCACAACAGAACTTTGTCACCATGAAGTCCAAGGAGGAACAGTCCTTTTGACCAAGTTATCCTGCTAACAGTAGATTCTTTGATCTGAATAGCACTATCATGTACAACTGTTGTTCCTGGTATAATATGCCTGTGAGCTGGCAATTTACCAATTTGTACCAGCATGAATTAGAAAAGCCCTGCCCATCAGTCACAGCCAAAGATCCTTATCAGAGATATGGGGATGAAAACTGTTGTTGATTTAAGGCATCTTGATATAGTACAAAGAACACTGAAGGTAAACTAGAACATTTGAGTTGGGGTTCAGGCTCAAACTAGATTTGGAATTAGAACTAGACGTAGGTTTGGATCTCAGTATTATCTGTATGACATTAGGCAAACCACTGAGGGCCTTAATTTCCTCATGTTTACAACTGAAAGGACTGAATCTATCTAATTCATCTCCCTAAAATCCTATGATCTGATTATCTGTATGACTATAGGTAAGACAACAAATTTCTCTGAGGATTACCTTCCACTTCTCTAAAACGAGGAAAATCATTTTTGTGTTGCCAGCCTCATAGGGTCGTTGTAAAAAAAATCACATTGTAAATTATGCAGTACATATATGTGAGTTATTGGTAGTAATAATGACAGCATCATCACTGCAACATGATTATAAACAAAGAAGTAGGAAACCATCTCAGGAATAACATGTAATTTTGGGTGTCATGATCTTGGGGCTTAAGATCAAATTAAAGAGGCTAGATACCACTGACCATTTACAATTTAGTTTTGAGTGAATTTATGGAAATTATGCCTTTTACAGATAAGATACCTAGCTTTTTCAACAATTTAGTGTTTGTGTCTTACTCCCAACACACTCACTCTCTCTCTCTCTCTCTCAGAGTCTATCTGTCTGTCTCTCTCTCTCCCCTTTCTTCCTCTCTTCTCCTTTCTCTCTTCCTTCCCCTCTCCCCCTCCCCCTTCTCCTCTTCCTCTTCTTCTCTTCCTTTCTTTCTCCCCCTTTCTTTCCCCCTCCCCCTCTCTCTTTTTCTCTCTTCTAATCTCCTTAAGTTACAAGACTCTACCTAGTCTAGTGCCTCTCTCCAGGAATAAAGTGAATACAAAAAAATGCAACCTCCCCCAATCAAATACAGAAATAGTTGGGAACAAGTAAGCAAAATACTGTGGATATTGTTTCCTGCTTACTAGTCTGTGCCTTTAGGAAATCTATACTTGTAGAAAGAGGTAGGAAGGATTCTCATGTACCTTATGAGCAAAAATATTGAGGAAAGAGAGGTAGAAGGAGAAGCCAATGGTCTTGCAAATAGCATTTGCAAGTGACTGGCAGTTTAATAAATGGAGGCAGGGAGTTTATTAGTAGTATTTGATAGGAGCAATGCAAAAACAAGTACGTAAACAGGTGGGGCAATTTCTGGGCAGAGAATGGAGGGATATCAGTTTATCTAGATGGTTAAAAAAAATCACATTGTGGGGATTGTTTTTGTATTTATCTTTTTCTGGAAGATATGTGCTAAGTTTGTGCTTTTGCCTAAGGAGATAAACAATTATTTACATATGTACCAAGTACTAGCTGATTTTCTTGATAGAAGACAAGATAAGAAAGCTTGAGAAATATGTCATTTGCTAGGATATGTTAAACACCTCTCCTTACAGAAAAAGGAAAATAAAGATCAAATTAGTGATTCGTAACAATTTAAATTTAGCAGGAAAGTTTATTTAGCTTCATTCTTTATATCTTCTATGTGTATCTTATTTCTTTTTTTGAAAATATTTTTCTTTATTTAATATTTCCCAATTCTTAAAAACATTCCTTTTTAAAAAAAAAATTGAGTCTCAAATGCTCCCCTTTAATCCCACTCCTTCCTCCTCCTTGAGAAGGCAAGCAACATAATATCAAGTGAAGTCATATAAAACATATTTTAATATTAGCCATGTTACAAAAGAAAACATATCAAAAAATCCAACCCCACAAGAAAAATGAAGTAAAAAAAAGTATGCTTCAATCTGCATTGAGTTCATTAGATCTCTCTGGAGGTAGATAGCATTTTTCATAAGTCCTTCAGAATTGTCTTGGATCACTGTATAGCTAAGTCATTCATAGTTGGTAATCATAAAATATTTCTGTTTTTTGTACAATATTAAACTGGTTTTGCTCACTTTACTTTGCAGCAGTTCATGTAAGTCCAGGTTTTTCTAAAAGCATATTGCTCATCATTTCTTAGAATACAATAGTATACTATATCATAATCGTATACCACAATTTATTTTGCCAAACTCCAATTGTTGGACATTTCTAATTTTTTTCTACTACACAAGAGCTGCTATGAATACTTTTATACAATTATGTCCTTTTTCCTTTTCTTTGAGCTCTTTGGGATACAGACCTAATTGTGGTGTTTCTGGGTCAAATACTGACTAGTTTCTAAAACAATTTCAGTAGAAAGAATAATGGATTCAAAATGAGAGAATCTGAGTTCTAATCTCAGCTCTGCTGTTTACTACCTAGATGTCTTTGGAGAAGTTATTTAATGTTTCTGGAGTTTTTTCATCATCTCTAAAATGAATTGGTTAGACTAGGTAATATCTGAGGTCTTCCCAGCTTTGGATTTATCCTAAGATTCCATTTATATACAGGCAAAACAATATTCACAAGGGGACACACAACCTATTACTAAATCTGGAGAACAAATGTTTTTGGATAGTCTTTGACAATTTCTTTTTATGCAGATGAAATCAGGTTAAAATGAACCAAAAGACATTACAAAAGGATAGCATGCAGTTTATTTTATTTTTTATTTTTTGGAGTTTGAAAACAATTATTTCTTTTTTTAAAATTTTTAATAGCTTTTTATTTACAAGTTATATGTATGGGTAATTTTACAGCATTGACAATTGCCAAACCTTATGTTCCAATTTTCCCCCTCCTTCCTCCCACCCTCTCCCCAAGATGGCAGAATGACCAGTAGATGTTAAATATATTAAAGTATAAATTAGATACACAATAAGTATACATGACCAAACCGTTATTTTGCTGTACAAAAAGAATAGGACTCTGAAATATTGTACAATTAGCCTGTGAAGGAAATCAAAAATGCAGGCAGGCAAAAATATAGGGATTGGGAATTCAATGTAATGGTTCTTAATTATCTCCACATTAATTATCTCCACATCTCCAATAATCTCCAATTATCTCAAATTATCTCTATAATTAGTTCTTTCACTGGGCGTAGCTAGTTCAGTTCATTACTGCTCCATTGGAACTGATTTGGTTCATCTCATTGCTGAAGATGGCCAAGTCTATCAGAATTGATCTCGCATGCAGTTTAATAGGAAAAGGAAGAAGAGCACCACTAACTTTTGATAGTCAATTGATAATCAATAAACATTTATTAAGTGCCTACTATGTGCCAGATATAGTACCAAGCACTGGAAATATGAAGAAAGGAAAAAGATGGTCAGTTCTTGTCCTCAAGAAAGCTCACGATATAATGGAGGCAATAAATAAAAAATTAAGTTCAAACAAACTCTATACAGGATAAAGAGGAAATAGTTAACAGAGGGAAAGACACTAGAATTAAGAGTAATTGGAAAAAACTGTAGAAGGTGGTATTTTAGTTGGAACTGAAGGAAACCAGCACAATCAGCAGACAGTGAAGAGGGAGAATATTCCAGGTAAAGAAAGCAGCCAGTGAAGATTCCTGGAGAGAACAAATGGAGGGTCTTGTTTATGGAATAGCCAAGAGATCAGTTTCAAAAAAGACAATGAAGCTAGTTTGGGGCATATTGAATTTAAGATGGCTAGTAGACATCTAATTTGAGATGTCTGAAAGACAGATTGAAGGTCAGTGGATAGAGTAAAGCTGGATAGGTGGATCTGAGAATCATAATCATAGAAATAATAATTAATTCTATGGAAGCTGACAAACTCACCAAATGAAGCAGTATAGAGGGAGAAGAGAAGAGCATCCAGGATGGAGCCCTTTGGAGGCAATGAACTTGATGGGGACTCAGTGAAGGAGACAGGCAAGAAGCCATCAAGAAAGGTAGGAGGAAAATAAGAAAAGATGTTTGGAAAGAAGAGAGTATCAAGAAGGAGAGAGCAATTAACAATGTTACAGACTTAGAAAGGTCAAGGAGAAAGAGGACTGAGAAAATACATTAGATTAGGCAGTTAGTTCATTAATAGCTTTGGAGAGAGCAATTTTGATGGAATGATGAGGTCAGAAGCTAAATTATTAGAGAGGAAGAAATGAGGAAGTTGAGGCATCCACTGTAGACAACCTTGTCAAGTAGTTTTGTCACAAAGCACAGAAGAGATATAAGATGATAGTTAGTAGGGATGATAGATCATAGGGATGAAAGGGTCATATTCAGCTTTGATTTCTTTTGAGCTAGTTCACTATCTTTTTCACTCTGTTCTCTGCCCTCCTGAGCCACTTCCCAGTCACAATAGCGGCTATAGGATCTCAATGTGATGATCTAGTGACAATTAATCTAATTCCCTGTACCTTAGAGATGGGTGCAATTCGATTGATTTTATATACTAAATGTTCTGAGACTTCCATAGTTGTGTCTGGGGGAGGCACAGCCTCCTAGGTGCTCTTGATATCTCAAAACATTACAAGTCATTGATTAGTAGCTATTTGAATTATAGGCATACTGCTTAGGAGGAATTAACAAACCTTCAAGGCTTGTGCTTTGTAAATTTAAATGTAAAATATCAAGGCAAATCCCACATTTCTCCACATTTAGACAGAGTGAGATGATCATAGAGTGAACACTGTGATGAAGACTTGAAGGATCTCAGACAGTGCAACATAGGTATTAATAAGTGATACAAGGCTGTGTGCTTACTCCCATGCTTTTTAGCATGATGTTTTTAGCCTTGTTGTCAAATGTCTTCAATCAAAGTCAATTATCCCACTGATGGTAAAATCTTCAACTTGGAAAGACTTAGCCAAAATTAAAGTGAATAGTGTTGGTGAATGGTTTTTTGTTTGCAGATGATTGTGTCCTCAATGCAGCCTCCAAAGCAGATACAACAAAATATGATTCTCTGCTGCTTGTGCTAACTTTGACCTAACAATATTTTAAGCTTTAAATATTATTTATTTAGCTGAAAAACCATGAACTGGTTGGGTTGATGGGCTCTCTGGCTGTGGGTGTCTATGGACACTCAATACTGCCTGAATTAGCTTGGGGACAGAAAGGAGGATGACGATACATCCTTTCCTTCCTATTCCACCCAGTTCTTGGAAGATTCAGGGGATAAAGGACAACTGTAAAGCAAGAGTCAGATTGTGGGAAAAGCCCAATTTTTAAACCCACTGGCCTAACAATTAACATGAAGAAAACACAGGTACTTCATCACCCAGCCCCACACCATATGTAAGAACCATTGGTTACAGGAAATGGAGAAGTTTTGAATCTGTGGACAAGTTCACTTACCTTGGCAATATCCTTTCCAGGGATGCCCACATTGATAATGAGATTGACACACTCATTGCCAGAGTTAGCTCAGAGTTTAGATGTTCCAAAGGAAAGAGTGGGAGAGGAGAGGAATTAGATTGACTGCCAAATGAAAGAACCCTGTGATGACCTCATTATTGTGTCCCTGTGAAAACTGGACAGTCTACCAGCACCATGCCAGGAAACTAAATCACTTCCATTTGGATTGTCTTAGGAAGGTTCTGAAGATCGTCTGGTAGGATAAAATACCAGACACTGAATTTTTCAAACTAAAATGCCAAATTGTATGGCAGAGAATGTTATTTTGTTGGACTGGCCAAAAAACCTATTTTGTAGAAAACTCACACAGGGCAAGCACTCACAAGGAGATCAGAAAAAAGTGATACAAGGACACTCTCAGGGTCTCTCTTAAGAACTTTAAAATTGAGTTATGACATGGGAGGCACTGGTACAGGACCACCTAGCATGGCGTGCCCTCTTCATAGAAGATGCTGTGTTCTATGAACAAAGTAGAAATTAATTAGCCCCAAGGAAATGTGAGATGCACAAAATTAGAGAAGCCCCCCAAATGTTCACAGGGACTATTTGGGTCCGATCCATGGCAGAGCATTTTGAGTTCATACTGATCTGATGAGCCACAGTTGGACACATTAACTTGACTCAACACAGACTTTAACAATTTGGTCCTCTTTGAGAATGAAGGAGAACAACCAATCAAGCAAACACTTTGTCTAGGCCAGTCAAGGTGAACTGCTGTAGTCAAAGAGAGAGAGGTGAGTCATTCTGAACAAAGTCCCCATGTGTCCTGTTGTGGAGCAAGTGAGCCTCAGCTAGTGACAGACCTGGTGGAGAATAGCCCACACAATGACCTCCACATGTAGTGACAGCATCAGTTCCAATTTTTAAAAAATATGAAAATATTCAATGGAAAAAAAAACATGATTATCTATGTATCTAAAGGTGTGTCATTTTGTTGAAGAAGAAAAATGAAGAGCTCATCAGACAAATTCAGATTAGTAGATTTATGTTTCTGCATTCTTGCACTCATCTGAAATTTCTGTGGCTGAAATGATGCCATTTGTATGCCAAATGATGCCATGATAACCACTAGGCTTTGCCACAGGCCCTAGAAAATAACCACCGATATTAGCTAAAGGCAAATTGTGGTATTTGCTCTTCATCTTCAAAAGCAATTTGCTTTGTTCTTAATACTCCAGAGATTTTATTGATTAATTGTTGTAAACCGTTGTTGTTAGCTGTGCTGCTTCAAGTGAAAGTTTTGGAGAGACAGATTCAGCCTTGGTGTCAAGAAAAGCTTTTTAATCTTTAGAACTAAAAAAGGGAGAAGGGGAATAAGCCGAAATAAAGGGGGTATTTGGCTGCCTCAGATAGGTTTTCAAGCAGAGTGTAGGTAGTCACTTGTCTGCTGTGTGGTAGGAATCATTGTTTCTGCTCTTCCAGTTTTCATTCCAATTGCCTCATTAAGTAGCCTTTGCAAGAGAGGAGAAATGGGAATGTCCATTAAAAGGAGTTTCTCGAATTGCACATGTTTAACCTATGTTGAATTACTTGCTATCTAAGGGAGGGAGTGGGGAGAAGGGAGGGAGAAAAATTTGGAACATGGTTTTGCAACGATGAATGTTAAACACTATCTTTGCATATATTTTGAAAATAAAAAAAACTTATAAAAAAAGAATCACTTATTAAAATGCAAATATCCTCTGGAAAGGTTAAAAAAAGGAACTTTTCTCTGTATCTGTTTCTTTGTCTCAGTCTATCTCTTTGTGTGTGTGTGTGTATGCTGTCTGTTTCTGCCCCTGTCTGTCTTTCTCTGTCTCTCCCAGCCTCTATGTGTGTCTGTGCACATGCTGTCTGTCTGTCTCTGTCTCTTTGTCTCTCTCTGTCTTTCTGGTTTTCTTTGTCTTTCTGTCTTTTTCTCTCAGTATTCCTTCTTCCCTCCCCCACCCAATCTCTCTGCCTCTGTTATTCATTGATATTTTGTGGGTGAGGAGGCCTGGAGAGTTTTATATTTACTTGAAACATTTATATCCTTCAGTGGAAAAAGAAATGTGCAGTGAGGTTATCTAGTGCTTTGGATCATTGTTAAAAATGAAATAAAAATAATTCGGATTATAGCTACAGGACAAGGAGTGGTAATAAATAGAATTTTGAAATTAATAAAATTCTCCATACTAGGGGAGAAAATGAAGAAAGAATCTCTGTCCTGCTTTTGTTCATTTTGTGTAGGCCCTTGTGTTCACCAGATTGTCACATGTGTTCTAACTTCCTACTGCTATTTCTTTCATTATAAAATGAACACACTTCTCTAGTTATTTCTAAAATAGAGAAAAGGAGAATGGAACTGAATTCACGGTGTCTCATTCCTGGAAACTGTTGCCTGTAATTTGATTTTATAGCAATTATAAGCATTAGCAAAGAAACATAATTAGCCAACCTAATGTATTTTAACATGAGCTCTACTGACGACACATATACAGGCTTTTTCCATTTATGTAATGGAAACTTTTGAAAATGTCTTCATGCAGAAAGAACAATAACATGAGAACCAGGGGTACAGGAGGGGTGGGCACGTCCTGCTTCTCTAAGGCACTGGAAAAATATAAATATACATTTTAAATATTTTTCTTTCAAACTAAATTCATGATTTGACATTTTGTTGTTGTTCAGTCATTCTAGTCATGTTCAACTGTTCATGACCCCATTCGAGGTTTTCTTAGCAAAGATGGTAGAGTATTTGCCATTTCCTTCTTCAGTTCAGGAAACTGAAGCAAACAGGGTTAAGTGACTTGCCCAGGATTACACAGCTAGGAAGTATCTGAGGCTGGGTTTAAACTGGTATTCTTCAGAATGAAGAATATGGAAGCACTTTGGGGAAACTTAATGATTCCTATGAATTATTGTTGTAACTCCCAGCCAGGGGTGTATGGAACCAAATCAGTCCAGCTAGCAAGAACTGCTTATTAAATATTCAATGTGAAAATGTTCATTTACACCTTAAAAATCACCAGGCCCTATGGATTAGAGCTTGATTTATTGTATTGTTGTTTATCTAGACTTAGAAAGGAGCAATTAAAAATGTGTCATGTGAACATTTTTTACCAGAGAGCAGGTTATTAAATATTTAGTAGCATGCCCTTACCCACAACTATTTTCTAAGCTTTGGAAAACCCTTTCAGTAATAGTCTTTTTCTAAATTGTATTCGGCTTATTCTGTAGTAGAAAGAACTTTTAGAGGCCATCTAGTCCAACATCCTCATTTTATGCTTGAATGAATCGATGCCCAAGGAGATTCCAGATCAGATGTATTTATTAAAAAATAAAATTACACTGCTCTCTGCAGGGGAACAAGATAGAAACATATTCTAGGTCTTTCAGTTTGGATCCTAAGAAAAGCAGGATTCTCTCGGTGTTCTCCTGCCTTAATTTTCTTTTTATTTTTTTCTAGCATAACACAGCTGGTGTAAACTGTGAAAAGTGCATTCAAGGTTATTACCGTCCTTATAATGTTCCAGTAGAAGCACCCCATGGCTGTATGCGTAAGTCATCTCTAATTGGGCTTGTTTCACAACAATATTAGCTGACATTAGAAAAACCATCCAAGTTTCATCTCTTTTTTCACAACCTCGGAGTCATCTGTTTCTCTAATTCACTTCTAATTTCTAATCAGTTGCCAAAACTTTTCACCTCTTCCTCCAAAGTGTATCTCACACCCCCCCCCCCTTTTCTCCATTTACATGGCCACCATCATCCTTCATGTTCTCATCATTTCTGGTCTGTCCTACTGCACTAATTAATAAATTGGTCTTCTACCTACTTCTCTCCACTATCCAGGCTATCCTCCATATAACTTCTATATGGATATTTCTAGAGCACAGATTCGAACATGTTGCTCTTCAGCTTCAAGAAGCTCAAATGGCTTTCTCCACTCTAGGATAAAATACACATTTATCTCTTTGGTTTTTAAAAAAAAAATCTGGTCACAGTCTGGGTATAGTATACCTTTCTAGGTTTATTCTTTGTTACTTTCTATCACATTTTATATTTCATCCACATTGGTCATCTTTGCTGGTCCCAGATTCTTCATACCTGACTCCCACCTCTTGCTCTTTAAAATTCCTAATTTCCTTCAAAACTCACCCGCTTTGGGATGCTCCCCTAATCTCCCTCATTGCTCTGAAAATTCCTTTGTAGTTAATATTTTATATCAAATCAACATGCATCTGTTAAGCTCTGTATGTGCTAGGATGTGCTAAGCTCTGGGAATACAAAAACATGTGAAAAGAAAAAGTCCTTGCCTTTAAGGAGCTTACATTCTGATGTGGGAGGAAGGAACAGAAAAGAGACCTGCAAAATAGATGGGGGCACAGAGAAAGTACCTACTCAGGGGCAACTCACCAATGAGGAGGGAAGGGCCACAAGACCAAGGGATATTCTAGGGTGAAAAAATAGCTATAGTATAATGGCTAAGTCCAGAGAGTCAGGAAGAGAGCCTAGAAAGGACTTCGTGCTATTTCACCTCAGTAAAATGTAAGAACCTTAAAGGCCAGAACTATTTTATTTTTAACTCTGAACATCCTGACACATGGTAAATGTTTAATAAAAACTTGCTTACTTTAGTTGGATAATCACTTTTTATTTAATGTCGTGAAAATAGTACATATGTACATATATATGTATACACACACTTTTTTTAGGGTAGGATATGAAGCCTACTAGGTGTTGCAGTGGATAGAGTACCCATCCTGGAGTCAGGAGGACTTGAGTTCAAATCTAGCCTCAGATATTTATTAGCTATGCAAATTACTTAATCCTGTTTGTCTCAGTTTTCTCATCTGTAAAATGAGTTGGAGAAAGAAATGATCAACCACTTCGGTATTTTTACCAAGAAAATTCCAAATGGCGTGACAAAGAGTCAAACAATTGAACAACTCAACAAAAACTTTTAGTGTTTGAGAAACAATCTCCTTGTAAAATTTAATAGATGTGAATCATATCTAAAATAGAAAAAAGCTAGATGCTTTCCTTCATACAGTAAAAATGATAATTTTTGGACTCAATACACAATTTCATCAAGTACTAAACTCTCAGTGAATAAATTAACTCAACCTGTTCATATCTGGCATGTAACAGCAGACAGTTTGTCTAGGGTCACACATCTAAAATGTGTCAGAAGGAGAATCTGAGATGCAGTTCTTCTGGACTCCCACATCAACTCTGTATCTCCTGTTGCCGCTGAACAATTAAAATAATTATAATAGGGACAGCTAGTTGGTGCAGTGGATAGAGCACCAGCCTTGAAGTCAGGAGGATCTTTTTTTTAGTTCAAATCTGGTCTCAGACATTTAATACTTCCTGGCTGTGTGACCCTGGGCAAGTCACTTAACTCCAATTGCCTCAGCAAAAAAAAAGAAAGAAAAAGAAAATAATTATAATAATATTAATAGCCACAATAATAACAATGATATTAGGATGACATTATCCTACATATACTACATTAAATGTTGCCTGAAAAATATCTGTACTTAGTGTATTTGGTTTGCTAAAGGACAACAAATTAATTTTTATTGTTGTTTTTAACTTTGGTCTCTGTCCAGCCTGCAGCTGTAACCCTGAGAACACAAATGGCTGTGAAGAGGGCACAGGTCGCTGCTTTTGCAAATCGAATTTCCAAGGGGAAAACTGTGAGCGCTGTGCAGAAGGATTCTACAACTTCCCATTTTGCCAGCGTAAGTTTGGATTGTTTGCTGGGGAAACTACCTTTTTAGGTGGAAGTTGAGAGTAGTAGATTTAGACTTAGACAATAACTTCCTAACAATTAAATCTCTAAAACAAACAAACAAAAAAGGATTGTGCCAGGAGATGTGGATTCACTTTCACTGCAGATCTTCAGGATGACCAGTTGTTGTGTAGGTTGTAAGAGGGATTCTTGTTAAGGTGGAGTTTGAACTAGATACACTGAAGTTCCTTCCTGTTCTGAGCTTTAATGACTTAGATTTCTGCAGTTGTACAGAATTTAGTGGATTAGGGAAAGGGTTAAAAGAGTTGTACCCCTTTCACAGAGTATTTCAGATACTTTAGGATATTAACACCTGATATTCATAGTTTACACTATATAGTAAAGTAACTGTTTATTTGCCATACACACTGGTGAAGTTAAGGAGAATGCATTGAGATTTTATTATAAATATATCAGAAGATAAGTAAAGAATCTAAGTTTCCCACAGGAAGTTTCTTTAAAACGAATGTATTTTCATAGCCAGATCATAACAATGGCTTTGCAGGTGTATTTTTAAACAATTTAAAAACTTAAATTTATTTCTTTTTTGCTTTTTGTTTGCTTTTTTTTTTTTTTTTTTTTTTTTTTTTTTTTTTTTTTTTTTTTTTTTTTTTTGTATCTCCAGTGCTTACTTAGCACAGTGTCTGATCCATGGGGAATATTTTATAAATGGTTTGTTGACTTTTTACATCCTTTCTCCTCCTCTACTGATCTTTATAAGAAAGAAAAAAAAATTATGCATAGCTTTTTAGAAAATTTTAACTTTTATTGCTATCCTTTGTTTTGACTTCTTTCTTCAACTTCCCTTATCTAGTAGAACAATTCTCGTAAGAAAAATTTAAAAGAAAAAGAGTTACAGATAGATTTTTTTAAACGTTGTATAAGAATATCTCTCACACACAGTTTGCCTTTAATTTTTATTAATTTTATTAATCTTATTTACTCATAGCTTAATTTTTTTAAACTTAGGCCTTAGACTTATGCCCTTTTGCAGAACTGATTAGATTGTCCTTAATGAACCTAATTATTTAAAGAAATGTATCCATGTTTTGTATTTTCAAGTTGTGTGTTTTAGTTAAAACAATTATAAGATCCAAGAGTAACGAGTGGCTATTAAATAATTTTGATACTTTTTGTAACAGCCTTAGATAATTATATATGGACATATTATAACATTCAAAAATAGGTTTCCGTCCTACATTATTACCTCAATGACCCAGTTTATGTTCAGTATTTAATGTAATTGGAATAGGATCAGATGTTGCAATTTTATAAGAGACTATGGAAATAGTTATGGGCCATATAAAAAGTGTAAGTATTTGTGTGAGAGACAATTTTCCCACTGACTCACTGTTGTCTTCAAATGGGGCAGTGCCTCCTAATGCCCTTCAGAGTGGTTATGGTCTTGAGTAAGGCTGTTTTCTTTTAGATCTGATTGAATGAAATAATCCTGTGGGAAAGGATTGTTATATTCTCAAATGTGGGAGTATGAGGGCAAAGGGAAGGGAATATTGTAGCAGGAAAAAAATTTAAGAATTCCTATTCCATTGCTTAATCTCTCAAGGAATAAATCAAACATCAAATATAAGTTAAAAGTTTCTTGAGAGCCCCACACACTCTTCATGGAAAGTACTTATAACTAAAACAAGTCAGAGGTGATCTATTGAATCCAATACTGCAGTATGATAACATTTGCTTTAGTGGGCTGTGCTCCTATTAATCATTTTGTCCTACATAGATGGTAGACTTATTTGAATCTGTATACAAGAATATCTTTGTCTACTTTTGGAAGAAAAGAAAGAAAACACTATATTAAATGCATAGGCATTAGTTAATGACAAAGTGCCAAGTATCTGAGAAATTACAAGTGAATAAATTGTAGTTTTTAGTAAGGGTTTCTTAAATTTTTCCCACTCATGACCCCTTTTTTCTCCAGGAAATTTTTACATGACCCCATGTATACATATATGTAAAATAGGTATACAAATCAAACATTTACTGGTTTTAAATCATTATTTCACAATCTCATATTTATTTATGAGACCCTATGTAGGTTTGTGAACCATAGTTTAAGAAGCTAAGGTTTTTATAGCATATGGGATCTCAGTCTTCCTTTGTAGTCAGAAATCTCTTGAGGGCTTTTTCAAAACAGGAAATATATTTAATATCCCTTTCCTACAGTTTCCTCCTTTTAAAAATGAGTTTAATAAAAAAAATTCCCCTGAATTTACTGTATGAACTTGAAATCTATTCCAAATACTAAAATGAATTGTGTAGTGGGGGATGGAGAAAGTGAATGGAATATGAGTATCTAGTGGTATGGAAAGGAGATGTATGAATAAATTGATCTCTTTGAATGACACCTTACATAACATCTTATTACCTGAGATTTTATTTCTTTAGAATTTGTGATAATTTGATAAAGCTTACATTAAAGTTAGCTACGATTTTTAAAAAGGCCAAGGAGTATGTTTATCTACTGAAGAAAATTATTTTAAAGTTTGCTCTCAGTGTTCATTTATAGAAAACAAAATTTAACTTATTTGTAGAGGGAAACACACTAGCATTCCTCTTTCCTATAATTAATGCAGGACTTCTATTAGGTAATATTTGGCTACTCTGATGTTAGTTACTAGATGCAGATGAATAATATTATATTCCCTTTAAAATGTTCTACTATTCAGAGTTTTCACTCATTTAGAAAGAACTTATCCCCAATTTATCTAAATTAACAAGTTTTTACTCTAATCTCTAATTTCATCTTTCCCTGTTTTTAAATAAATCATTTTTAAAGGAATTCCTATTTATCCTATTTCTACTCCAAGACCAGAAGCTTCTACTACTGCTGCAGAAATAAAAGGCAAGTAACTCTCTCTTTTGTCTTACCTTTCCTAAAAGTATTAAGCTTAATATGTAATTTATTCAACAAATATTTATTAAGCACTTATTGTGTGCAGAGTACTGTAGGTGTTTAATTATAGTCTCTCTATTTTTTAAATACGGAAATAGTTTAGACATCATATTTATTGCCTATTCACTTGTCCTTTTGCCCTCTACTCCCATTCCATTTGCCCTCCAGTTGAATGGAATAACAACAAGAAGGGGAATTAGACACAAAGTAGAAGGTATAGGGAAGACTTTGAAAGCTTCTTATAAAATGATAGAACAGACACAATAAGACCTCAAGAAAAGAACTTTTGTTTCAAAAAAGAACATTGAGTAACAGCATTTCTTGAGAAATATGAATGCAAAAATATTTCAATATTTCAGTAATCTACAATTTCATTAATGTTAGAAAATATTCCTCCACTGACATTGATTACAAACCAGATAACAAGTTAATGGAGTGGTCTTCAGGAATTACTTAGTCCATTTTGGTGATAATTACCTCTTAAAAGATTCAGTTTCTTTGACAATAGACATTCAACTCTGTTATCAATGTAGTTTCTCTTTTGCAGCTTGATAGGACTCAACAAGGTTCATGCTTCAATGGTACAGCCTTCAAAAACCCAGTCATCTCCATGACAGACTGAGAAATTGGAAGGCAAAAATATATATTATAAATCTGGACTTCTTTTAATTGATTATCATCTCTATGGGTCTTAATTTATGGCAATGAACATAAGGTTCCTTGTTACTATGGATTAAACAAATTTGAGCACTAGAGGAATTTGACAAAGATGATTTAGGGAAGGGTTTGAAGACCATGCTATGTGAAGACTGGTCAGTGGAACTGGCAATGTTTTAAGCCAGAGAAAGAGAAGCTTAAACTTTAAGATAAAGAAACGTTACAGAAAACAGATGCCTGTTTTCAAGTTTTGGAAGGTTGTTCATGTGGAAGAGATATTAGATGTGTTCTCCTTACTAGGGATTATGATTTTTTTGGTGACATGGATCTTTTTGGTAGTCTTTTGAACTATTCTCATATAATTCTCAAATAATGTTTTCAAATGCATAAAATTTGTAAGATTATGAAGGAAGTGAATAATATCTAAATAGATGTACATATGTATGTATGTAGAAAACCATTTATCTGTTGGAAAAAGGCCACAATCTCCCACTGCATCCAAGACCATCTTCAGTCATCCTGATCTATATCTGACCCAGATGCCTCTGGAGGAGAAAATGAAGCTGGTGACTTTGTCTAACCCTCCCTTACTTAAATCCAATTCACTTCCACCTCATGATTGGAAGGAAGTGATTTCTTATCACTAGAAGTCTTTAAGTAAAAGCAGTTGTAGGAAATGTTTCCATTCAGGTTTAAGTTAGATCAAATTTCTTCTGCTTTAATTTTATCTGATTCTTTTATTCTAAAAGGAGAGGAAGATGAAAAGGAGTGAGTCGCATAATGGGGAGATTATTTCACTATTTTAGGGGAAACATCAAGAGGAAGGCAAAGGAAAAATGTTCTGTCCAATTCAATCTGCCTAATTGCCTTAATTTTGACATTGGTTAAGAATGTCAGGAAGTTAGATATTATTAGCTCAAATAAGACTTGGGCTTGAAACCAGGGACCAAGAAATGACAGAGGCTCAAGAATACTTCAGCATCCAAATCTATACTAATACACACATGGCTCTCTGGTTGTATCTTTTAAAAATTTATCATATTGCTGATTAACCTTTTGGTACTTTGAGAGAGTGGGGAAAAATGTGACCATGTGAAAAAATGAACCACTATAACTTTTTGAGTGGTAGAGGAACATCGTCAGACTCATACTTTAGGAGTGGCACTCTGGCAGTTCTGTGGAGGCAAATTGGAATTATTTTTTTTTCTTTCTACCCACTCCAGAGTAAGCTGACCAGGTCTCAGGGAATGGTTTGGATTTATTAGAAGTAGGCCTCTGCTTTTATGAAAAGCTTAGGGTCATTATAGAAGCATTGCACTTTTCCAAATTGCACCCTCCTCCTCCTGTTTCATCCTGGAGCTATCTTGTCCATTTGTCCTGTCTGACACAGATATACATACTGATAGGTATACTCTAGAGGGAATAAAGACCTATTGGTAAAAAGCTTGTATTTTGTGATGTAAACTGTAAGTGAATTGAACACTGGCCATCTACTATGCTGTCAATTTCCACAGAATTCTGCAGTTCCTACTAGTCATAAATCTGGGGTTCATTATCCCCAACCCTCTCCCCCATCTATAGCATTTGCCTCTTTGCCTGAACAACGGGTGTGCCCTTGGGGCAAACAGAATGCAAGAGTGGGCAATTTGTTTCCTCTTAGGCCCTCTTGAATTTTGCAAATATGAATGTACTCTGCAAGAATTAATGAGCCCTAACTTCGTCTCCTGAGGAAAAAGAGGGAGCCTTGAAAATAATTTGCCTTTCCCCTATTAAACCCTGAAACCACATCATTGGCACAAACATCAGACATCTCATGCAGCTTATAAGTGGCTAATAAAATTAGTAATAGCATCTGTACACTCCGGAGTAATCTCTGAGTGGATGTAACATAAGGATTACGCTCTGTTGATTTTAATACTTCAAGGAATGCATGATCTTATTGATGTGGGTGCTCCTGCTCCTCATGCACACAACACGCCATCTAGGTCTCCCTCTCTGACTCCGTTCTAGTACATGCCCTTTCCTAAATCCTCCATGGAGGATCTACCCAATATGGAGATATTTCATGGCATTATGC